>NC_063446.1:12971828-13271828 GCF_020379485.1 Brassica napus
AACCAAACATATAAACTACTAAGCAAACCTAAGTTTGTGTCATCAAAAAATGGTACCTTCATGAGCTGGGACCTCAGGCAAATATGTGGCGCTTCGCTTTGTGTTAGACACAGGTTCAGTGAACTCAATGATTATACCATGCTTTCCCACCTTCATAGCCAAAAACAGGGAAGGTGTGTAAGACATCAGAAGGTTTATCAGATGTGCGGATTGAATAGCATGCATTACTTGTTATAACAGAAGAGCGGAAGATAAATTACTTCCCAATCAAGATAATCCTCAGCAGTTTCGTAATCAGTCAAGACAGAGACGGTACATTGCAGAAATGGCAGTTCTTTGGACTGTATTGGTGGGAACCTACGATCCCTCAGGGCACTGTAATAATTTACATATAACAAAAAGGTCATGGTGGTGTATAAGGGCAATATACACATATATATACATGCTTCATCTGTGGTCTCGAGCCCAAAATTTCTAAAACTGAATTACAAAAAAAGAAACTTGGAGTAAGGTAACCTGGTCAAGGCATAATCCTTGAAGCCACTGATCAAGCGGCGTGCTTCCAGTGTACCAATACATCCACGCAATCGAGGCTCCCCTCCATTCACTATTTCTTCCATGTCACAAACAATGGACTACAAGAAAAAAACCACTAGACTATAAGGAAAGACCATGTGTTTCAGGAGACACCAAAGCAATCATCCATATATAAGATAATTGCTGAATACATGATATGAGCCAAGTATGATTCCCACTACTAAACATAAACACTGACAGCAAAGAAAAAGGTTTCACTATAGAACACAACATCCTCCTGCATGCAAGATGACGAGCGTTTATCCATAAATAGGAACAAGAGTGTTGAAGAACAAAACTAGAAGCTCAGAACTTGCATGTCATAACATAACAAAGCAAAAAAAAAAAGGAAAGGTTTGAAAAGAAAGTAACTGATTGGCGTCGTCAAAGGCAGGTGGAGGAGTCTCATCGTTGTTGTAGTGACAGACCAAAGTGTCGAAACAGTACACTGCCATCTCTCTGTTCGCCATTTTTTTTTTTTTTTGCTTTTTTAAGACAGAACCGCAGACATTAAAAAAAAATCAAAACTTCTGTAAAAAATCGAAAGCAAATTCTAAATTTAATAACGAATGTTACGAATCATACAAAGAATAGCATTGTCAGAGAAAAAAAAAAGTATGAAACTTTAAGATCGGAGAAGGAAACTGAATCAATAGCTAGAAGAGCATAGAGATTTGTGAGAAGAATTAGAAATCAAATCAAAGAGTTAGTGAATCAATTGGGATAAAACAGAAGATAGAAATGAGAAAACCTTGAGAGAATCGAAGAAGATGGATGGCGTGGTGAAACTGATAAAGCGTGTGTTACGTTTATTACTATTAAAAGAAAGCTTTTGATTGAGAGCGCATTGACAAGTTTTTTTGGTTGCTGTGTCTTTTTCTTAAGGACGTGATGCATCCCCCTACCTCCATTATTTAAAGGTTTAAAAACAAAAAGATATATATGTTGATAAATGTTTTTATTGACATTAATTTATTGATATATATTGGATATATAAATATCTTTATTCAAGATTAAATTTAATAAAATTTAATTTGAAAAATAAAATAATAAGTATTGCTCTCTCTGTTTCATACTATATGTTTTCTTAAAAAGTTTACTTCAATGTAACATTAATTTTACTGAATTAATAATATTTTATAATCTATTTTACAATTAACTGAAATATTTTAACTTATACTTTTATTGATGATTTTGTAATAAGTAAAGTTATTAAAAAAAATTTATTTATACGTACGTAACATCTTATATTATGTATTTAAACCAAATATTCGACTAGAAACTAAACATCAAATTCATATTTATGCATAATGAACTATACTATCAAATTTATGCAGTGAGATATAGTCTCAGTTTGGAAGTAGATAAAAGATTTATTTAAGAAGAGTAATTAAATGTTTTGATTAGTAACAACTAAACTAAAAAAGATGAGGAAAAATTATATTGAAATCATCTTTACCCACATCTATATTTACTTTTATATTTCTACTATATTTACTTTTATATTTCTACTAAAATAAAAATATTTTATTATAGAGTTAGAGTTGCTACAATATATATTTATGTAATATATAACGTATATTTATATAATAGAATTTTTTAAACAATAAGTTATTTAAAATGATAGATGAGTTCAATGATGTTTCATTGGGTTTGTGATCTTAAAGATTTGCAATAAGACAAATATTCAAAATCAATCTCTACGTAAAATTATGGGAGTTTGAAACAAGCGCAAACCAAATTTTCTCTTTCACGGCAACTAACCCTAACCTCGTCGATCTTCAATCCGGTGGCTTCTACCGCCGCAACTGGCTCCATCGGCACCCTAGCTACGGCGAGAGCTTCCTCTGAACCTCAGATCGTTGCACACCTTCATGCAATGGCCGTTCCTTCTGTTACAATCTCCGACGAGACCTCCTCCACTCCACCTCCATGATCTCCGACAACATGTCTGCTTCTCCTCCTGTGATCTCCAACAATCAACCTCCAGACTACTCACCAGCCTTAGCTACCACCGGTATTCCACCTCCATCTCAGTAATCTCCAAGCATCGTTAACAAAGTTCTGCCATTGGTAATCTCAGATGAAGGTAATTACTCAGATTTTGATTCTCAGGCTGCAGAAGTTGTTCAAGTAACTGGTTTTATCCCTACCTTGGAAGCATGGTCAAAACCTCTCCATTTCACGCCAGCTCCACCCCCACCCCCTCCCCCCGGAACCCTGCAACTCCAAGGTTTGGTGTTTTAGAGGTTGTAAGAAGTCGGTTAACTTCATTTTGGCTTTTAATCCGTGAAGCTACTCTCAATGGTCAGAAGCAAAAGAAAGGGGATATAAGATATCCTGAGAAAATTGTGTCTCAGCTTCCAGTTGAGAATATTCCACCTCCGGCTCTCAAAGGAGATGATACTTTTCGGTTTTCATGGGTGGCTCGTATGAATCAAGCATCGAGAAATCTTTTTCGGGCTGCTGACCCGACTTGCCGTTTGGATGGTACTTCTCAGGTGACAATTTCATCTAAGGTCCTTAGGCTAGGCCCATAAAATAAGAAAGAATACATAGTCGGCCAGTTTTATATATGTTCATGTCTTCCTAGTGGACTCATTCATGCAAAATTGAATAGGTTATGGGGTCCGGAATGTAAGATAACCTGTGATAAGTTAGGTGACTCTTCTTTCTTGTTCCATATTCCTCATGAAAATACTCGCAAATGGGTTATCCAACGCGGAGTATGGCATATTGATGATTGCCTCCTCTTCGTATCCCCTTGGAGCCATGTTAACGCATTCCAAGTCCATGAGATTTCTACTCAGACGATGTGGGTTACTCTTAAGAACAAAAACCAAAAAGTATTTTCTAATTTTTTTAAATATTATTAAGTTTAGATAAATAATGTAGGATATAAAACCTACATTTATCACTCTATAACAGCACACAAAACAAACGTTTAACAACCTTATTTTTCTAAACAATTGGAGTTAATTATATCTTCACTACTTGTTGAAGCAATTAAAGTTTTATTAAGGTAAGTTAATTTATTAATGTTTTAATAAATATTATGTACCATAAATTTTTATAGCAAATTAGTCTTAGGGGGTGTTATTGGTTTATATATTTTGATTGATTTAGAAATCCATATAGTATTTATAAATCCAAGTAAAATATGCAAATCCGGAGGTTTTCCTTCGGATTTGAGTCTTTGTATTTTTAACTAAAAAATCCAAACAAATCCATTCAAATCCATTATTAAATCAAATATATTAGTAAATCCGTACAATTGAATAACACTTGATTTGATATAGAATTTATGAATCATTAAACCAATAACACATGATTTTAATACATATTTAAAAATCATAGAACCAATAACACTAGATTTAGTTCGGATTTTCAAATCCATTAAAATACAACAACCAATAACCCCTACTAAGTTGTTAACTATAAGTATAAAATTTTGTTATACTTTAATTAGTTTTGTATTTTTAAAATTTTTATATTACTTTATATAAAATGTTTTAATAAGTTTGTTTTTCTATTGTTTTAAAATATAATTAATTTTTAGTTTATTAAAAAAATGTCACTATTATTATGTAATATACCACATGTGTAGAGACTTATATTTACCACAATTTTAGAAATAGTTGTTAATTTTATTTAAATTTTTAATTTAAATTTGAATATATTATTTATCTACAGTTACTTGATTATAAATTTTTACATAAAATTAATGCATATATAGTTAAATTGTACACATGGAATTAATTTTTCTTAGTTAACCATTAATGAATATATATATAGATTATAGTTATGGCAATTTTATTTTGAAAAGTATGTCTACACATTTTACTTAAAGTTTTATATGTATATATCTACATATATTATATGTACAAGTTTATAATATAAAGTATATAGATATATACAAAATTATGTTTAAAATATAACTAAATTTTTATATTTATGTTTAACATAGAATTATATTATTTTGTGCTTTTTTATTTTAAAATAAACTTGTGTGTTTGGGTAATGGTATTTTATATTTTATTATTTCCAAAATAAATATTTTACTATTAATAATATTTTCATTTTTTATTCTAAAAGCAAAAACCAAAAACTAAAAGCACCATTCATGTTTTTCAAAAAATTAAAATCTACTGCAAAATCAAAAACTAAAAACTAGAATTTAAAAATCTAAAAAAACAAAAAAACAAAAAACCAAAATCCAAAATCTAGAAACTATGAAAACAATCATCACCTGAAATAGGTGATTTTTCTTTATCATTTAAGCAAAAACTATAATTTTGTTGTAGCTCTATACAATTATCATTTGTGCTATTTTATGCATAAAATTGGACAGGATAATATAACAGTGATATGTCTAAAATAGAATTGAGCTAAATATAAGTAAAATATAAGTAATAGAAAGAAAAAGGAAAAAAGAAGCACAATATAAAGAAAATAAATGCAAAGAGACGGTATATTTGACTAATCTTAAATATACAAATTTAGGAAAGAGAAATATAAAAATATTATAAAAAGTAACATAAATTTAAAATTATATTTGAGAAAATAAGAGAATGAAAATAATGTATATATATTCAGTTTAAGGACAGTAAAATAAATAAAAAAGATGATTTTTGAATACAAAACACTTAAGAATGTAAATATAATTTTTATCAACTAGTATCTTATATGGTATCTGAAGAAACACTTAGTTATGAGTAGTGATGGCAAACGAGCTCTCCCACGTCCAAATGACCCGCCCAGCCGCAGGATCAAGTTCCGTCGGGTCTCAGCAGGCTTAGCCTATGAGATGCTGCTGTTTTTTGTTTTTTTTCTTCTCTGAATTTTTTCTTTCAAATGATTATAAGCTGAAAACTTAGGCTAACCAATGTTTACAACACCTTATTTTTACTCCACTTCATATTCTCCTATTTACACATTATCTTTTTTTTCTTCCACGTCACAGTTCAACACTCACTCAATTTTTATTTTCTAGAATGATTTTGTTTTAGAAAATTACAACATCCTATCAAAAAGTTAGTGGATGATAATAGCATAAATATAGTAAAAAGATAAGTTCTTTTTTTTTCAAATGAAATTAAACAAATATCTATTTATAGAGAGTAAAAATGATGAATTTTGTTATATATATATATATATATATATAATTATAATTATTATAAAATCATTGATGTTAAATAATTGACATAAGAAAAAAGTTAGAAAATATGAACATTCAACCAGTTTCTTACAATTGTCTTCATCTTTCTATTTGCGTTGCAGTTGAAATCTATGAGACAAACTTAATATTTTGGTTCAATCAACATTTGCCACATCGTTTAAGAATGACCCTTTTTTTATCAACGTTGTTGATAAGTTTCAACACTAAATTTACCACATCATGTATTTTATTTTTACATCAAACCATTGGAAGCTTATCTTAATAGTTATCAATAGTTGATAAATCTTCCATTGTAAGTAGTCTTATGCACTTTTTCATATTATCTTAGTGTCAAGCTTTTTAAAGCACCACAACTTTTCTTCACTTGGCTTCGCAGGAGCATCGTTTTACTGTTTTAGACTATTTAACAATTTTGTAACAAGTTAAGAGTTATGAGATAGAATAAAATATATCAAGACTTAAAATCTATAAGTATTTAGATGTTTAATACGAATAAAAATTAAACTTTAAATTTGAAATAAGCCAAAAGTAAATCATAAAATGATAATTAATTATCGGTAAAAACATAAACTAATGTCAAATCACATCAACTAGTTTTGTTAATAGTTCGTAATCCACCTAGTTTTGTTAATAGATTCGTAATCCACGTGATCATATGATCATTGTATTTTTGAAAAAAAAAACTTAACTTTTTAATTAGAATACGAAACAGATTCTAATAATGTAACTGAAAAACCAAAAAAAAAAAAATTTAAAATTTATGTATTGGTTCAACAGTACCGATTTTAACAGTTTTTTGTGGGTTTTACGAGTTTTTAAATAATGGGTTTTTCATATAATGAAAATTTCTACAAGGGTAAGCTGTAAAGGAGGAAGTCGAACACACTGCATCATCATTCATCACTTAGTTTTTATTTATTTTGGATCAGATAAGACCTTAGAATGTCACAGTTCTACACTTTCTTAGTACTAAAATATAAACATAGACATAGAAAACATGTTCACACATGTTCACTTATTTGAAAGCTCCCATTGTTTGTCATATATTCCCAAAAGAATATTCAACAATAATCAACGAGGATAAAAAAGTAAAACTTCAGAGGCTGCTCATAGGCTCAAGTAACTCACTCACATCTCAAGACTTTTGAAAAGTCCCCTTGTTATCAAGTTCTTCCAACACAGCCCACAGTTTTGGATCCGCATAGTTCTCGATGAGAAAAGCCGGTTTTGCTTGCATCAGCATGCTTGCTGGATTACCTGTAGTTAGTCCCACCACTGGCATTCCAGCTGCAACTCCAGCTTTTATCCCAGAGACCGAGTCCTCAAAAACTAGCGTATGCTCCTTCGACACGTTAAGCACCTCAAGAGCCTTCAAGTAAGGCCCTGGGTGTGGTTTGGGATACTCACATTCAGACCCAAGGATCACTGCCTGGAAGAAATCAGTAAGACCAAGTTTGGATATCATGAGCTCTGCGTTTTCTTTTGGAGCGTTCGTCACAGCAGCTCGCTTCAGTCCACGTTCCTCTATCCATTTGGTTAGTTTTATAAGCCCGTCAAGTGGCTTTATCTTCTCTGCTACAAGTCTAATCAATAAGAGGAAAACAAAGTTAATCCTAAGTTCCTAACTTAACTCAAATCTTAAAAAGAAGTTTAAGACTTACTTGCGGTAAAGAGCTTCCTTTTCCTCACAGAACTCTAACCCTCTTGTAACATCATTAGGGAAGAGAGCAAGAGCAATCTGAGAGTTGTGTTTGCCACCAATGTTCTTAATAAAGAACTTCTCGTCGATTGGTACACCGTTGTTAAAACCAATCTGTGAATGATACAAGAAGCAAACTTTGAAGCAAGAGCTTGATAGTAATTAATCATAAAGGGATTATTAACCTGTTGGAGCAGTTCTTGAAAGGCAATAAGGTGGATAGGATCAGAGTCACAGAGTGTTCCATCAACATCGAAGAGAATGGCTTCTAAAGGAGCAAGATGTGAGAGCGAAGGTTTGCTGCTTCACAACATAACAAGTCAAAGATCAAAATTAAGAGATTTGCATTAAAAGGATCAAACTTTCGGATACCCAATACTATTAGCAACCATTGATTGTGTGTTACAATATTAGCAATGATTATTAGCGTGCGAGTTCCAGTGATCTTGGAGATCGTGCATATACATAACAGAGATTGTATGAATCGTTAAATGAAAAGACGATCGGAGAACTAGAGTGTACCTCTCGGAAGAGTTGAGATCAGAGAAGCCATTCATTGTGATGGAACTGAGAAAGAAAACGAATCTAATCGGGAAGAAAGGAGTGGTTTTTGAGAGACGATGAAAAAAGAAACAAGCAGAGTGCAGAGGAGAAATAGGATCTTTAATGGTCCGCCAGGGGAAGATTCGCGGACTTTTCTTCGCCACGTGGCGGCTTTTGGTTTCCTTACTGCAAAATGCCAAAACTGTTAACCGGGAAATCATACCGACATTCGGTTTAGACATTGAAATTATACGAACCAAACCAGTCATTCGGATTAGACTACCCACAAGTTTATTTTTTGTTTTGTTAGTGTGTTACTCATTAGACGCCAGTGCTAACTGAAGGTTTCCTTCATTCCAAACTCAAATTTTCTTTTCACTGAAAATGTTATAACCTTGCAAGTTTAGTTAAATATGATTCAAGTAACTATGTCATTCTAGCATAAAACATGAAAACAGAGTTTAACATGACACACTCTTCTCTTCTTGAATAATGTCACCAGAGACAGTGACTTTATTATTAAATATTATGATAAAAGGGTATAGAAAACGCAAATGTTGGGATAGAAACATAAAACCGAAAGAAATTCACATGTTCAATAGCCACAAGTCCTGGGAATAAGTTCAGAACCGAAATCAATTTGATTTAGATAGTAGTGTGAGCAAGAAATCTCTGTAGTTCCCTTTAATCTTCTCTTGAATTGTTTGGGCCAAAGGCTCTCCATAGAGCTGGTTATACTCTTCTGCTATCTCCTTCATGTCACCATGATCTGCTCTCGTAACGAACACTCTTGTCAACCATTTCTTGGTACCCTTGTCCGCATCTTTGTTCAAAGACGCATTCAAAATCTACAACCAAAGACAAGAGACTTTGTTAGAACAAGAAAAGTTTATACATAATAGTAGATGTTATCATAAGTTTATTAGTATTAGTGTTACCTTGCTGAAATACACTGAGGGTTTGAGCAAACAAAGCAAAGCTTCATTGATGAGAGAAGACTCAGATACACCCTGATGATCATACAACAAGATTTTCTTGATTCATTAGAAAAAGTTAAAAATGGGGTTTTATAAAAGACTATAAGAAGTGAGTATAAATAATATATATGTTACCCCAAGAAGATCAGACCCTTGGATTTGATTAAAGTGTTTGTAGAGATGTTCGAGATGGAGTTTGCTTCTTGTACTCAGAATCCTAACAACCTCATCATTCTCTATGGCTCCCTCTCCAGAAGAAGCCACCGCCTCGGCCAAAATCTTAGCGTCCGATTTGGCGGAACTTTCCTTCACCTCTTTCCCTTCGTATCTGTAAGCACTCACGAGGCCTACTAGCAGCTGCACAACAAACACACAGAGAGACAGTAAGTTAGAAGAGATCGGGTGTAGTGTACGGTAAGTAAGAATGTACCGACCTTGCGTTGAGAGCCGTGGACGTGAGAGGCAATGTCTTCTTCCATCGACTGGTCAAAGAGGGAGTGATAAGCTTTGCGTGCGCCTAGGAGATCTTCAGAGGAGCGAGTGCATGACACCTCCACGATGAGGTTGTAAGCTTCATCTCCTTTCTTCAGTGCTTTCTTCACCAACCTCGCGTCTCTCTCCCATGGATGCATCGACCACATCACCACCGCGTTCTGTGCATCACAGACCAAACTTTCATCAAGAAGAAAATTTAGCAATTTTAGTTTTATTGAAACTGAAATAAATGGTTTGTTTTGTACTTTTCTTAGGTAAAAACAATAAGTGATTTGTTACTGGGTAAAAAACTAGTAGAAATGGTAAAAAATCAACTACATAGATTTAGATGGTGTGATAAGTTTTGCCAAAAAAAAGAGTAAAAAGATGGTAATAAAATATTTAGAAAGATGGATAAAAAGAAAAGCCAGAAAATAAAAGAAGGAAAGATATGTAAAAGATTAAGAAACTGACAGTGAAGCGAGAGAACTCAATCTTGAGATGTTTGACAAAGTGATCATGACATTTCTCAAAAGCTCTTTCTTCATCTTCCACAAAGAAACTTTTGCTTGCTCTCCTAAACAACTTTCGATGATCCTTGTGCGAGTTCCCCAGAGTACTTATCAATGCTCCCTCTTCAACTCCCATTCCTACAAGTTTTGTTTAATGATTTCAAATAGTTATTAATCTCGAAATCATTCTCAGTGTACATCATTGTAATATGACTGTTTTTCATAGTTACCTGAGATTGCTTTGGTGATGCCTTCCAAATCGAGAGTGTGAGCCATTTTTCTTGCTTTTTAGTTTTGTGTTTGTTTCTGCTTTGCTTTGGTTAAGTGGAAAGCTAAGGAAGAGAGACAAGTCGTTTTATATGATGCTGATTATTAGGGGTGATGTTGTGGTTTACGGAGGGAGTCAAGGGTATTTTAGGTATATAACAAACTATTCATTTAGTATAAAAGTTTGTGTTCAGATTTAAGACAGACGCTAGTCATTGTTGTAACAAGAAGTAACGCCCACAGGATTTATTGCATGTTTTAACAACTGTTTCATATGAAAAGGATGAAACACTAGTCCAAGACAAATTAAAACTTACTGTTTTGTTTTTGTTGTAACTAGACTTTATTACGTTTGACCATTATATAAACTGTACTTTAGTATATATAATCATACTGTAAACCTTTTGATTTTTTTTACTGTAAACCTTTTGTCTTTTGATTATATATACTAAGGTGCAATTTATATAATAATACATGTCTATAATACAAAACAGGGTTCCGGGAAAGAAGAAGAGGTTTACAGTTTCAAATGTATTTTTTTTTTTGTCACAACATGTATTATACTAAATTTGAGTTCGTATTATGGCACAGTGATTACATTATTACAAAACACTAAAATACACTATGATTATTGATTGGCATGGTCTAATTTTGTATTAGGAAACTTGTAACAAAAGCAAATCAAAGTTACACATGCACTGTCACTGGCATATGATTTAGGATATGATGCATAAGATTAAGAGCCATGTGGTTTAGAATTGGCCGAATCTCAGATAATCAATGGAAAACTAGTAAAAGTCAACTAATTGCGATCTCACTCAATCTTAAACGAACATTAGATGATAACTAAAGGGTATGAAAAATGTTTACTACATATATAAAAACAAGTCCCGAAGATCATGGCTAAGCATAGAGCATATCTTTTCTTCTCTTAAACTAATGCATTCTTTAACAAAAGTGTTATACGTTCTCATTATGTCCCAGCCTGTCCCTTTAAAGAAATCATGCACGTAACCAATTTAAAAGAGTAGATGGGAAGCCTCTATCACGTTTCCTTCGCGACGGTGGAAGAGCATGATTAAAAGTTAAAAGTGAAGAAACAGTTTCTTAGCTTCCAATAAGAATCTCATTCTAATAATCCCGAGTTAATCATGGTCTAAAAATAATAAGTGATTAGTTTATCAATTTCCTGACAAAAAAAAATCAATATATATATATATATTAGTTTACCAATATACTCCAGCAAGCATCACATGGTCTTTTTAATAAAAGAAAGGTTGTTTATGAGTATCTGTCATTGGTGGTTGTACAGCCACGTTGTTTGTCCTCATGGCTGCATGCGTCCCTTTAACAACAAAAATATTTGGTAAACCAATTAAATAACTAATTAAAGAGATATGCATTATTGTATATGACGACAGGGTGTTTTCGTGCAGACTGTGCCCAACTGCCCATAAACAGATCACGTTTTACACGAAGACGACTTCACAATAATTTAGAGGGGACAGTTGTGTCTATCTCTGAGGTCTATATGATTTTCATGTCGCTATCTATTTTATTTGATTTGGTTAAACTAGCTCGTCAGCATAACTCATAAGATTCGGTCATTTTTCATCCTCTTAAATCTATTTTTTAATATACGCATACGTTTCACACACAGCTCCATGTTGTTGACTACAACATACAGTTCATAGAAAACACTACGTCCGAATTTTGTTTTGTTCACACAATGTAACATCAAAATTATCATTTTGATAAGTAACACCGAATTTCTATTCAAGTTGCAGACGTGTAAATTTTTTCGATGAATCTGCAGACACATTTTGATAAGTAACATAATCTTCAGCAAATTTCAGATAATCTATTTAATTTTAGACAATCTGCTAAAATTCAAATTTACTATAAAAATATTTATCTTAAAAAATTATTCAAAAGATCAAATTTAAAAATATATTTTTAAAATATATAAATTTTTAATATAAATTATATAGTTTAGAGACGACTGAAGATTATGTTACGGATTGATTGAGTGATGCAGTTTTGCATTTTATATAAATAAAAATAAAATTACAAAATAAAAGCAATTGAAAGATTTTCTTTGACGGAGGAGTTCTCTGCCTTCTTGGTTTAAGTGGTGAGTACATGATAGATTGTGAAACTAGTAATATAAAGAGGGACTATTCAATAATATAGTAACTAATAGTCTCCACCTAGTTTATCCTCAAAATACGTCATTACAGTTCCCACAAAAAAAAATCATTACAGTAACGTCTTGGGGGGGCATTTACGTCAAATAAGGTTCTCTTATTACACCTAAACAAGAGTTGAAACATACATACCAAGAGAGAGAAAGAAATTACAAGGTAGAGAGAGAGAAGAAGCACACGCTTAGGAGAGAAACAGAGGATTACATCTCTAAAATGGCGACCATTAGAGTACCAGACGAAGTTCCATCTCCAGCTCAGGATTCTGAAACTCTCAATAAAGCTTTTCGAGGTACATTACAATCTTGTTCTCTGCATTCACGTACGTAACGTACGCAAGCTTTTGTCTGGTTCTTGAAACTGGAACTGGATTCTTGTTCTTGTAGGATGGGGAACAGACGAGAAGGCTATCATACGCGTTTTAGGAAAAAGAAACGAGAGCCAGAGAAAGAGAATCAGGGAGAGTTATAAAGAGATTTACGGCAAAGATCTTATCGATGATCTCTCCTCTGAACTCTCTGGTGATTTCAAGGTACTGGCTCTAAGGTTATATGGGTTATTAAGAATTTTTGTAAAAATTTCTTTTTAATACGGCAAAGAGAATCAGAGAGAGTTATAGAGAGAGTTATATGTTACTCTAAAAAAAATTGAAGGCCAAAAACAATGTTTTACTCCGGTCTTGATTAAAAACAAAGGGATGAGAGGTGTTGTCTCTTCTATAACATGAAAACAAGAACTTGTGATTTAATTCGCAGAAAGCTGTGATTCTGTGGACGAAAGATCCAGCAGAGAGAGACGCAAGGCTTGCGAACAAGGTCTTGAATGACAAAAAGAAAACCATAGAGAAACTCAAGATCCTCGTGGAGATCTCTTGCACAAGTTCTCCTAACCATTTTATTGCTGTGAGGAAAGCTTATTGTTCTCTCTACGACTCATCCCTTGAAGAAGACATTGCTTCCTCTGTTCCTTTTCCTCTTGCAAAGGTCTTTATTTTACTCTTTTGTCTTTTAGCTGTCTCATAAGAAACTCAATTAGTCTAATACCACCTTTATGGTAATAATAAAATGGACAGTTGCTGGTGACATTAGCAACTTCATTCAGATATGATAAAGAGAAGGTTGACAAGGAAGTTGCTACAATAGAGGCGGGTATGCTACATGAAGCCATATCAAAAAAGCAACTAGATCATGATCATGTCCTTTACATAATAGGAACTCGCAGTATCTACCAGCTCAGAGAAACCTTTGTTGCTTACAAGCAGAGTTATGGGAACACATTAGATAAGGTTAGATTAGAAGCATCTTTGTTTAGCTTTGAGAATTTTGTCTTTTCATGGATACTTCATGTTTATTGTTATTATGGACAGGATGTTGATGGATGTCCTGGAGATGCTGATCTGAGAAGTCTATTGCAGATGGTGATCTTGTGCATTGAGTTCCCTGAGAAACACTTTGCAAAGGTACTAAAATTTGAGCAGACATAGACTCAAATAGCAAAATGATATATCAAGAAAGACAAGAAAGGTGTTTAATTATGTTTACTTGCAGGTTGTAAGAGATTCGATTGAGGGGTTTGGAACTGATGAAGATTCGTTGACGAGAGCGATTGTGATGCGTGCAGAGATTGATTTGATGAAAGTAAGAGGAGAGTATTTCAATATGTATAACGCAAGCATGGATAACGCTATCATTGGTGATGTTTCTGGTGACTACAAGGACTTCCTCATGACTCTACTTGGTTCCAAAATCTGATCTTTGTTTGAATTTTAATATTCTTGGCTTGGCTTGTGAATTGTGACTTGTATTAAAAACTTCATTTTCTGTTTCAGATTTGATAAAACATGTTATAAAAATAATCAAAACTACTCTTGGTTTTTGAATTTTTTTTTATGTGTATTAGATCTGCGGTTTTGTTAAGCCAGTTTATCAAACCAAACTAATTTATATCAATAATTCAAACCCAACTAACCAAATTAACCAAAAACAATTGAAGTTGCTACAATTTATTGAAATTATTCAAATTTAACTAAAAGAAAAGCAAAAACTTTGATTCAATTCTGCAGAAAATTGGAAAACAAATTTATCAAAACCAAACTGAACTGCAAAGGTTTGAAAAGGATGCTAGCCCTGTTCTGGATAAACCAACCGATTCCAGAAGATGACAAGGATGACTTCAAAGAATGAGTTAAGTAGGCAAAACAGAACGTGTCAATGAGATTTGTTGTAATGTTAGTGAACACACACATGCTCCCTTGTGTTGAATTGAAAGACAAGAAGATTTGGGTTAAAAGACAAACAACAACAAGAGTGTGCATGTTGAATTTGTAGTCAACTTTTTTGTTTTGGCTGTTTGAAAAGAGACCAAGTTTGATCTCTCATCAAAGCTTTCCCATTCTATCTGCTAACTCCTGACTATGTTAAAAATTAGCAACGTTCTATACTTGTTGCAGCAATTACAAGCATCTTCGTCTTTCATGCTCCCTCATGGCAATCACTCCTACCGCTATATCTATCTCTGTCTCCATCAAAAGTTGTTTATAATTTACTAAGCACAACCATAGTGTTTGATTTTCTTGTAAAATGTTGACAAGTGTTGGTGCCTCATGTGGTGTTCTTAAAAAATCTTCAAAACGCCGTCGTATTATCATCTATTGGCTGTTAAAGACGTTACTTTTATAGGAATCAAAGACAGAGCAAAGTTATCTTAACAATCAAGTGGATGGGTGGTCGTCTTGCAACCACGACTCAGGTGAAGATACACAACTCCAAAGAAAAATGGCTAACCATCTCTTGTCTCACATGAATCAATGGCTTCTTTCAACCACTCTTGGCTCTCTTCTCCACTCTCCGAACCTCCCACTTTCTTCCTCTCTCCTTCTCCACAACCAAAACCCTTCAAACTCTCTGTTCTCCGAAACAAATCTTCATCTATACTCAACTCTTCCTCTCCAGACCGCTCTCCTGAGGTTGAGGTCGTTGTAGATCCCGTGAAGCTCGCATTGAAGAAAGCCGAGGCCTATAAGAAATCGAAAGCTGAGCAAAAAACTCCTGAGAGAAATACCGATGACGAGGAAGTGCCGCTCACGGTGAAGCTTGCTAAGCAAAAGGCTGATGTCTATAAGAAGCAAAAAGAGGTTGGAGCTGATGGTGTCCAGGAGGCTAATAAACCCAGTTCAGTAAAAACCATATCTTTACAGACAATCCTTTGAACTAATGTTGTGTTGTTTTGTCTTTTTTTCGAGAATATCAATTCAGTTTTTTTTTTTCAATAGGCTTTAATGAAAATGAGCAGAGAATATGCATGGACAGGCTTTATTGTATATGTTTAAATGTTCTAATTCAGTCAAAACATGATCTCAAGACCTTGCTTGTTATGGTGTTTCAGGTAGTGCAGAGCAGAGTTCTGTTAGATCGTCAAACAAGGTTGATGAAGAGAACAATGGTAAGAAGAAAGAGTTGAAAGTCTCCAGCATTGACTTTGTTGGACTTGGCTTCGCTGATAAGAAGAGCACAAGAGGGCTTCCACCGGGGCTGGTTCCTGTTGAGGACTATTTTCCTGGAGGGGACTTACCTGAGGTGGAGTTTATAGTTGGTGACAAGACAAGATTTGACAAGACAGAAAAGGAGCTTGATCAAGAAGGAAACGAAAACTCTGATGTATACAAGCCCAAAGTTTCGACATGGGGTGTTTTCCCAAGACCTAGCAACATCTCTAAAACGGTATGTGATTATATGCCCATAGGAGATCCTGTGTTATTATTAGTTTACCGCTCAGTGTGATGCAACCAAAGTGACTTGCTGGTGAAGTTACCTATAGAAACAAGTACATTGTAGACTGGAGCTATAATATAAAATTGTTCTTACCATTCTGAAGAGAGTAGATACTGATAGTTCTTTGAATGATTCATCTCTTTGTGATGGTCTGTAAAATTTGGCCAACTCTGCTAGAATAATATCCCTCGTTTGAAGCTAGATGGTAAGGCAGAAAACATCTATTATCTCTTAGAACACTACGTTTTTGAACAATCTTGTGCCTTTAAAAGTGATCCATTCATGCTCATGACCGTGGGAGGCCAGTTTTGGATGTATGACTTTGTATGATGACTGAGCTATATACTTTTTCTTGTTGAAGTTTGGTGGTGGGAGGACACTCCAACCAGGAGATTCAGTTGAAACTGCTGAAGAGAGGACTGCGAGAGAAGAACGGACAAAGCAATTGCTCACTGCCTACAAGGAATCAATCGGACTGAATATTGATCCCAAACTCAAACTTGAGTGTGAGGAGGTACTCCCATGACATTTTTTTTGTTTTTAATTTTTTTTTCATGACAAGCCTGATGCTGAAGTCAATTCTTCTGAACTCATGCATGTGTTTCCTCTTCTGCATGTAAATTTTGGAAGCTTTTAATTTGAGAATGCTCCAAGCTATATCATATAAAGTACTAGTCACTGTCTTTAAAGGATATGGGCTTGGCTGAAAATGTGATAGGGACTCCATGTACTCAAGCAGATTATCATTTCAATTCATATCGTCTTTGCACATAGCCACATTTTCTAGAGAACTGAGAGAATCATTTGAGTAAAGAAAGACTAGAAAAGGTTCTTTGCTTTATTTAAATGCATGTTTTTCCCTTGATTTTGACACTTAATTATAACAGGCACTAGAAAAGGGGAACTCCCTTATGGATTCAGGGAGACTCAAAGAAGCTTTGCCATACTATGAAAAGGTCATGGATAAAATAGTTTTTAAGGTGATTTCTCCAAACCTAGTTTATCAATTCATCTCATATGCATTAGTCTGCTTTATTGGGCTATTTGTTCTGCATATGCCTGATTCATCTTGACTGCAGTAGACTTCACTATTATATACCCATGCCATCAGCATGTATGTGGAGCAAAACTCCAACAAAAAAAAAATCTTTTTAAAAACTGATTACTATGTGTTATTATTAGTTCCATGAGCTTGTCATTAATCTATGGACATATTAATCCATTGATGCACTTAGATCTACTAAAGAAGTAGTCTGCTTCAGAACAGAACATGATGTTTTTTTTTAAGGTTGCCTCAAATAAATGTGACCCTAACTAATAATGAGTATAGTTGTGCAGAGCGAGCTTCATGGATTAGCAGCTTTGCAGTGGTCTATTTGTCAGGATTCACTTCGAAAGTAAGTAGCATGCTTTGTTGATGATGTTGAGTATTGGACTTTATGGTCTCTTGTGCGCTAAATACTGTTATTTTGGAGTGGTTGACAGGGCAGATAGGGCAAAAGGCATGTATGAGAAGCTTCTCTCCCACCCAAACCCAAGAGTGAGCAAGAAAGCTAGGCAGTTCATGTTCAGTTTTCAGGTAACTTAAACACCCACAAAAGTATCATACCTGATGATCAGTTTTCCGTTCAGTGCTCAGGGAACTTAGCTAAGTTTTTTTTTAATGAACTTGTAGGCCATGGAGATGCTTAAGGTTCAGGGCTCGAACTTCATGCAGATAAACCCGGGGTATGAGGATTATTTTGAAGCTTTTGTTAAGAAAGACAAAGTTGATTACAAAGCTAAGGAGGAAGATGGAGAAACCATGGAAATAAATGAGACACTCCTATATGTGATTCTTCTTGCGTCTCCTATTCTATTGGTCTTTGTTGTTGCTGCACAGAGAGGGAACATGCACTGAGAGACAACAAACTCTTGTCAACTTCTTACATGTAAGTCATGTTGTAAATATATATATGAGGTAATGTGATGCAAAGCAGCCAAAGTAGTAGTTCGTTGGTTTGCATCTATTGTTGACCTTAATTGAAAATTCATTTTATTAAGAGTTTTGTAGACTACAACATGAAAGAAACCCAACTAGGAACATACATATTTACAACAAAGAATCTTTTTTTTTGAACACCTTACAACCAAGAATTAACCTTAGAAAATAGACTCATGAGTCTTTAACTGAACCCTAACTTATAACACACGCATCACATTTCATTCCATTTATTAGCAAAAAGTAACGTCTTGTGTTATGCAAGATTTGATCATCCATGGCCACATGTTACAAAACCTGACTACTTCTTGGTTTGGCCTTGACCAGCTGCGGAGCCACCTTTACCTCCTCCTCCAGCTCCAGCACCTCCTGCGTCGACCGTCCTTACTTTAAACCATTCATCTCTCAAGTCTGGTGGACCAAGATTGATACCTCTCGAGGTGAATCGTGGCGAACCAGCTCTCAGACTCCTGTGCATAGTCATTGCCTTCGTAGTAGGGCGAGAATCTTGTTTGAATTGGGACATAGCGTCTTCGATTTTGTTGAAGAAACCAAGAAACTTGTCTTTGGCTCCACCTGGAAACATCTTCTTAAGCAGCTGAAGTTGCTCAACGTAAAGCTCTCTCATATACTCTATTACCGTCAAGACTCTCATGTCCATCCTCAAACCCCCGTCATCATCATGCGGTTCTTTAAAAAGTTTGTGGTAGAGATCTCCAATGTCGCTGTACTGTCTCTTCATGCTCCCACTTCTTAGTCTTGTTGATTCAGAATCATCAAACAATCCGAAGAAGACGCTGTTCTTGCAGTTGCTGTTTTCTTCTTCTTCTTCTGTGGAATGATAACTCAGAGAGTTAATGCCAAGATGTTTCTTACTCCATAGACATAAGTATCCACAAAACTTGGTTCACAAGTCTTTTGAGCAAAACGTATATTTTTGTGTTTTGTTTTAGAATGTGTTTCAAGATGAGAGGAAGAAAGCAAAGGATTTTATAAGAAAGCAAAACGAGTAGAGAAGATTAAGATCTTTTGTTAGTTCCAGACTTGTCAACAGACTTCTTCAACGTTGACTAGATGGGTCCAAAGCCATTGACTTTTATTTAGGTTTTAGGCCAATCAGGAGGTAACTTGTCACCATTCTTGGAGAGTTTGAGCTGTTTCTTGGTAGAAGCTGCTAACTTCGGAGCTAAGATTATTATATTAATAATCTAAAATAATTTAATTAAACAATAATATTTAAAGTGTAAAATAAAATTATGTGGCTGAGGAAATAAATGATAAACTTCATACTAGTCTCTTAAGAATTGCGAAGGATCTCTCAACATTTACCATTTTATCTCTCGCTTTTTATAAATTTGTTGCTTTGTAGGGTGCTCGTTGAAGGGTGCTCTAACGTATTCATTTTTGTATCTGATGCAGCATTTAAATATAGCATCTGAATATAATATTTAGATATATCCAAATGTTATTTTCGTTTTTATAGTTGCTATTCATAAATTGTTCGTTTTTCAATTTTGTAATCATTTTGGAATATTAATAATAAATATTGTTTGTTTTTATAGTTATTATTTATATTGTTTGTTTTTCAATTTTGTAATCATTTTGAAATATTAATAATATAAAAATTAAAAAGAACATGATTTAATTTTTAATAATAAACTAACTATAATATTCAAATAAATATATTTAAAATTAATTTTGCATTTTTGGCCAAAATGTGATTTTACGGTTTTTGCGAAAATTTTAATTTGTGGCGAAAGATGCAATTTGTGATTTGGCAAAAAAATAATTTTTCGATTTCGACGTTTTGGTGATAAGTCACTTTTTTGTTTTGGCGAAAAATACAATTTTTATGTTTTGATGGAAAAATTCGATTGTCTGGTTTAATTTGAAAAACGAGATTTTGTAGTTTTGGTGAAAAAAATTAATTTTGTGATTTTGCAGTTTTGGTAAAAAAACACGAAATTGCGATTTTTGTGAAAAAAACTTGATTTTTACGAAAATCTTATATTCTGAACTTTCCAACTGTGACAAGAATCATCTATTTTTCTGTTTGGCCTTGTTGGAAACAGAGGAAATGGCAAACCATTGCTTGGTTTAGTCTTCCGAGAAGAACCAGAAAATACAGCTCACCGGTTTAGTTTTATGAGAAGAACCGGAACATTCAGCTCACCGGTTTATGAATCTGTTATAGCGAAGGGATATGACGATGAATCGGGTGCGATTGGAATGAGCCGTAAATTTATGTTTTTTTGCTGTAGAATTTAAGGTGTAGATTTATTTGATGTAGATTATTTTGCTATAGCTTTGTAAATCACTATTTTTTTTGCTCTGTAAATAAAGCTCTTTACAGTCATATTTTAATTTTGTTGAGATTTTTTTCTTGTGAGATTTTTTAAAAAAATAAAAATTCGATTAGTTGACATATATGACTTTAGACTAAATTTTGGCAATCTAGAACATCTACGACCGCAACCAATGAATTCTTATGTTTGGTCACTTCCGATGGCTGCTTCTCTTAGGTTATTTTGGTTTAACCATTCAAAATTCTCGAAAGCCTCGGTTACAAAATTTTCGTTTTTTTTTTCAAAATTCAAAATTTAAAATATGTTTGCCATTAAATCATGCAGTGTCATTTTAAAGGACTTAAGATGTAATCAGAAGATTTATGAGCAGAATATTATACCATTTTCCCATGCAAGTTTCCCACTTGACATCCAGTCAGTCCTGCACTCCTACTTAAGATGCTACCTACGTGTTAACGTTTCGACTAGGCGGGAAAATCAAAGTTACATAAACACATTTCTACTCATCATCGGCTCCCCTGTCATCACTTTTCGAAATCGAAATCCAGAAACAACAAGCAAACCTGAGGACCGAAGCAATAAAAAAAAAAAAAAAAGAAAGAAGAAAAATGATGTCAGCGAACGACTACCCGAAGTTCTCTCGCTCCGATATCATCACCGTCCTCAGGGAGGCTAACATCGCTTCCGTCAAAGACGCCGATCTCAAAAACCCTACCTTCGATTCCGTCTCCGACCTTTACACCAGGATCCTCATCTATCTCGACGTCCTCACCGAGTATGTTTTCCTTTCCTTAAATCGATTTCACTAAAACCCTAATTTCCCCCAATTTGGGGGTTTTCTAATTTCAAAAAAATTCTACTGCAGAGAAGAGAGAGGCCAGGTTGATTTCGAGGCTCTGGAGCAACTGGAGAATCCAGATCACCACACCACGTCAGCTCCGGCTATGGATCTTTACGTCAAACTCAAACACACGCTGGAGATGGTGGATTGTCCACTAATCATCAATTTCAAGGATCTGTTACGCCCAGACTCATCCCGAACCGAGTTTTTCATCAGTGCTCTTTTGAACTATGCTCTACACAAGTAATCTTCGTCTTCTTTCTCTTTAGAGCTTTTGAATCCCTAAAAGTTTGATCCTTTTTTTGCATCTTCTTTAGGGATTCGAAAATGGAGCTTATAAGACCACTTGCAGAAGAGTTGACTCTTCTTGATGAGCAACGGAGGCAGTCTGAGGCCAAGATTGCTCAGGTAATTGCGTGTAATCCAACAGATAAATATATATATATATATATATATATATATATATTATCTTTCTGAAGGTTGTCTTGTTCCATGCAGTTGAAAGCAGAGATTGCTGAGTTTGAGGAAGCCGAGGAAAGGGATTCGCCTTTTGTTCAAGAGCTGGAAGTGGGCATCGAAGAACTCAGTCACAAAATAGCACAACTCAATAATGAGCAGCTTTCACTACGAGCTACGTTTCACAAGCTGAGAGAGGAGTCTGCAGAGATGGATAACAAGGTTAAGCTATTCATCATTTGCTTGTGTTATCAGTCTGAGAGGCGTTTTTCTAGCTATTAACATGTGTATTACAGATTTCGAAAGCAGAGTTTGACCTTGTGCAAGCTGTCCAAGAAAACGCAAACTTACGCTCACTAATTGTTCAGTCCCCAGACAAATTGCAGGTGTATTTTTTTTTCCTTTTAGCAAGAGAAAGACTTTGTGTATAAAACAACTGGTTTTCTCACATGTTTGTTGTGGAGACAGGGTGCTTTAGAAGAGAAGAAACTTGTTCTCGAGGAAACTAAGAAAGCTGAAAGATTAGCAATGGAAACTTTCGAGGAGAAGGCTGCTATTCTTGAGGTTTATGAAAAGGTATTATTGTGAATATACTTTGGATTAATTAATTAAATGATTCATGGCATCCTTTACAACTCGATGTTTAACTATTTTGACAATTCCAAGTCACTGGTCATTATACTGCTCTCAAACGATTTGGCTAGTTGAATTTGATTTCAACATTATTATTTACTAAGTGTGGTGTTTATTGCTGTCTCTCGTTCGCACTTCACTAATTTGGTGTATAGTAGATGAGAGTGAACCTAAGGTGGACATTATTTAGAATTAAGTCTTTCTTACAACAGTTTCATGCTTTCATTATAGGACCTTAATAGGTGTACCATCCCTGTTTTGCTTTATCGTTTTGTTCATTCTATCTCTGTGTGCCTTTTGTAGGCATTCAAGAAAATGTCAAAGTCATCTGCGCAACTGCAATTAATTAACGAACAGGTGACTAAGGAAAACAATTCCCTTACACTTTTCATTGCTTGTAGAGTGTGAACCGTGCATGCACAAAGCCTTCCAATTCATCGGAATTAGATGTGAAGTGTCTTTGAATGTATCTTTTATTTTTATGTTTGATCTTGTCACAGGTAACCAATGTCAAAGCAATTGAGAAAGACCTAAAAGCTCAGAAAGCTAAGCTGAATGAGGATGAGGCATTGTACAAATCTCTTGAGGCGAAAGTGGTTGAGCGAGAAAGAACAGGCAAGACTTGGTCTATATGTCTGCCCTCTTTAGAGATAATGTTTCTCAATTTTGTTGTTCGCGGAGAGACTGTAATGTTACATTCTTTCAACAGTGAAACAGTTGCACGAATCACTAAAGCAGTTAGAGAAGGAGAAACAAGTCATGTTTGATGATTGGACGAAACAACTGAATGAGTTAAAACTAGAAGTTGAATCCAGAAGACGTCTGCTTGAATCCAGGCAAAATGATGTTGAATCAGTAGTAGCTATGGTAGTAATACTTCCTTTTTCTTATGAACATATCTAACGTTGTGAATCTTTTATGCTTTAGCATGGACCATAAGCTTTCGGTTGTTGTTTATATATGTGAACAGGTTGATGAGAATACTGCCAAGGCTAACCAGGTGAAACAGTCAGGACAAGCTAAAGTGAAACAGTTAGCAGATAAATATGAGGAGATCGTGAAGCAGGTCTTTTTCTTTCTCATTTCCATTTTAGTCACCTGTCACTCATTCTGCACATCACTTGAAGATGGGTGATTAAAATATGTTCATCCTCTTTCTGAACCATATGGTGACAAATTGATGATTCTATCGAGGCTTGTCTTTGATGTGTGGCAGTTTCATGAGTACACGGTGAAGTTTGGAGCGGTTCTGCCAAGCTTATAAGAGGGGAAGAAGGTTTGACTGAGTCGAGTGATGGTAGAAAGAGATTTTAATTTCAAACTAAATTATTGTGATTGTATCAAGCTTCGAAAATGTTAATTTAGTTATGCTTGTTTTTTGAGTTTTCGGCATTTGCACGCTGGAGAAACTCATCACGGTCTCTCACAATTATTTTGGACTAGTGGTCGGCGGGATGTCGTCTTTTGTAACTATGCGTTGTTGGATCATTTTGCTATATAAGATCGTCATGGATGAAATGCTATGGTCCTTCAATTTGACTGACACGTATCTAACCATTGTTTTAACCCATGTATTCTTTTCTTTTCTTTTATGTCTGTTCTTGAGTTATGCTAATTGTCGATATGTTATATATTTTCATGTATGGATTAAATTTTATGAAATGAATGTATTTTTAGAGTCTCTTGTAGATCCTGCAGATTGTAACTTGTGTCATGCTTTTACTAGTCTTTAGGTTGCTTAAAAATCACTTTTATTAATTTTGTTAACTCGATGCTTAAATATATTATAGTGTTGAGACGCAAACTCTTGTCAACTTCTTACTTTTAAGTGTTGTAAATACAATGAGAGGTAATGTGATGCAAATCAGTCAGGTTAGTCGTTGGTTGGTTTGCATCTATTGTTGACCATAATTGAAAATTCATTTTATTAAGAGTTTTGTATGCTACAAACATAAAAGAACCAATGAAATCATCTTAGAAACTAGACTCAAGAGTCTTTAACTGAACCCCTAACGTATAACACACGCGTCAAATTTTCATTATATTACATTTTCATCCATGGCCACATGCCACAAAGCCCGACTATTTCTTGGTCTGACCTTGACCAGCACCTTTACCTCCTCCACCAGCTGTAGCACCTCCTGCGTCGACCGTCCTTACTTTATACCATTCATCTCTCAAGTCTGGTGGACCAAGATTGATACCTCTCGAGGTGAATCGTGGCGAACCAGCGCTGAGACTCCTCTGCATAGTCATTGACTTTGGGGGAAGAGGAGAATCTTGTTTGAATTGGGACATAGCGTCTTCGATTTTGTTGGAGATACTAAGAAACTTGTCTTTCTCTCCGCATGGAAACATCTTCTTCAACAGCTGAAGTTGTCCAACGTAAAGCTCTCTCCTAGACATTATAAGTACTAACCAACCACCACAAAAGTAGATTCCTAAGTCTTTTGAGCAAAACGTATCTTTGTGTTCTTGTTTTTGTTTGTTTTGTTTAGAATGTGTTTCAATATCAGAGGAAGAAAGCAGAAGTGAATCTTATAAAAGAAGCAAACGAATAGAAAATATTAGATCTATGCTTTGTTCCAGACTTGTCAACACGACTTCTTCAACGTTTGAATTGTTTCTTGGCAGAGGCTGCATGCTAACTTCGGAGCTAATAGCAGACATTACAACGTAATTTCGAAGACGTGTTAGAAGAAGTTAAGGCTGCTCACATAGAAATTTTGGGTATTGTTTGCATGATAATTCTAATTTGTACATAACTAAACTATATTCATGTACGTTTATTGGTAGCTAAAAACTTATTTTAAATTTATATATAATTAAAAATATGATTTTAATAATCTAACGATTTCATTGATTTATATTTTAATAATTCAAATTTCCGAAATTCAACTTGTTACAAAAAAATGAACATTATATTTTTTTTTTTAAAAAGGCTTATGATTTTTAACAATTTTTTTGCCATGAAATCATGGCATTTACAAAATATCTTCAGTTTCATTTAAAGACACTTTATTATTTAAACTACAATATATATCTTCCCTATTCCAGAAAGCAATATGCGTGATAAAGTCATAATATAATTTATTTGACACACCTTTGTGGACTGAAACCAAAGAAAAATACTCCCAATAACGAAATATTTTTTCCTTTCAAAAAAAAAATAATAATAACGAAATATATATTTTATTATAAATTCTTCAAATATATAAGTACAAATAAATTTTTTATATATATTCAAATATACAAATCGGGCCGGAAAAAATAGACAAATCAAACTTTTTATATATATGCAAAAATACAAAATCAAACTTAAAAAAAAAAACTAGAATTCGAGAGCCCTCCTAGTTCATTTGTGCGCTCAGAGGAGCCCAAAAGAAAAATAACTTGATCGAGAAAGTGACAAAAGAACATAATGAGCATTATCTCTTTCTCTCTCGTGTTACACGAAGAGGCCCTAAAATAAAGAGAAACGGGACCCACCAAAATCAATCTCTTTCTCAGTGCTTGTCACAATCACAAAGTTATTCAGATTTTGTTTCAAGAAGTTTTATTCACGTAGAGTCCACTTGGCCTATCTATCACTGATCAAAAAGAATCTTTTGTGCTCTAAACAAGCAAATAGCTTTGTCTTCAGGCAAAGCAAGACTTGGTAAGATGGTTCAAAGGAAGACTACTTGTCAAGCAATCAAGTCTCACAATCTCCAACCTGAAACTCGGTTTGGACCAGACATGATGATGATGATGATGATGATGATGAAGCGAACAAAACCTAAGAGGAAGCTTAAAGAAAGTCCTGTTTCTCAACCAGGTAAGACACAATCACCCCCAAGTAAGCATGATCTTGTTGCTAAACGGACAGGTAGGTCACCTAATTACATGAAAGGCACATCTAGCTCTGAGGCAAGGATGGAGAACAAGAAAATATTCAATCAGAAGAACCAAACCGGCAAGAAAGAGAGTCGTAGTAACAAGCCGGGTTCGAGGATGGTTAGGAGTTTGACAAAGGCTCCGAGTTTCAAGAGATGTTCACAGAGAGCTACTTGTTCCTCGACTCTTAAAGATTCCAAGTTTCCTGAGTATCTGACGGTTAACCATGGTGGAACTGATGATGGTGATGTTAGTGGAACCTCTGTTTTAAGAGTCTGTCCTTACACGTATTGTTCACTTAAAGGTCATCTTCATAAGCAGTGTCCTCCTTTGAAAAGCTTCATATCCTCGAGGAGACAGAGTTTGAAGTCTCAGAAGAGTGTGAAAAAGGAAGATGTTGTGGAGATGTATGTAGAGGAGAAGAAAGAGTGTGAGGATGTAGATGAAGGAACTTGTGAGGTTGATGTTGATACTCAAATCTCGGAGATTGTCTCTGTAGGAGCACCTCGTTCTGAGACTGATTCTGATGAGTACTCTGACACTTCAGAGATTGTGAAGTTTTCGGAAGTTGATGATGACATACAGTTACAAGAATCTGATTTGGAGGAGACTCTTGTAGCAGAGACTGTGAAAGAGGTCCAAGAGACTTGTGAGGTTGATGATGACTCTGATAGTGCAGAGATGGTGAGTTCTTTAGAAGGTGATCATGACACTAAGTTAAAAGAATCTGACATGGAGGAGACTTTGGCTGATGACTCAGTGAAACAGATCCAAGAGGAAGCAAACAGAGAAGAAGATGCTGATCAATCTTATTGCTTTAACTCTGAAGCAGATGATGCTGATGAAGAAACATTAAAGGATAGCAAAGAGGAGTCTCAGGACCAAACTGAAGCTGTCCCAACGTTAGAGGAAACTGCAAAGATTCCATATAACCGTAAACAAAGGCCATGCAACCAAGAAGGAGAGTCAGATGCAACCGTCTCATGGACTATCATCAAATGCAAGAAACCTGCAGCAGAGACAGAGGATTTAAGGGAATTCAACCCAAGGGAACCCAATTACCTTCCTGTTTCTGTTGATGCGGATGCAGAGAATGTTGACCTCAAGCATCAGGACATGGATGAGAGGAAAAACTCAGAGGATTGGATGTTTGATCATGCTCTCCAGCGTGCTGTTACCAAACTTTCCTCAGCAAAGAAGAGGAAAGTCGCATTACTCGTGGAGGCATTTGAAACTGTGAAACCTGTTGTGCAGCATGGTAGAGAACCTGATCCTGTACTGAGTTATGGAAGACACCTTCAGACATGCAGTTAACAGAGGTAACTCACCAACATCCTCTTATAACTCAGCTAATAAACAAAGTTTGTTGCAAGTTCTGCTTATGAAAACCTTTGTGCAGGTCAGAGAATGATTGAAGGAGAGGAGGAATGGCTTTTTATTATTAACTAGTAAGATAAGAACCAATGAGTAAGGGGGCAAACTTTGATGGTTCATTACCTTAAGCTCTTTGTGTTGTAGTTATATGATTGATATAGTCCTCCTTAAATCTGTGAGGAGAGGGCTCAGTGTGTTATTGCTTTGAGACTATTTTATGGGACAATTATGAGTTCTATACTTCTATGCAAGTATGCAACTATTTGAAATTGTGATTGAAATGAACGCTGTTGTTGATTGTCATTCAACATTATGGAAAACAAAGAAGATAATAAAAATCATCCATAATCATAATATCATCAGCAAGATCTCAATAGGATGGGAGTCTAAAAAAGAGAAACCTAGGAGGTTAAAGTTAACCCATATACACTTGAGGATGTTTATAAGAGAAGCACACTAAACCAATAAGCTAATAAACACAAACACCAGAAGCTATTAAGCAAAGCAGATAAAACTAGACTTAGGATTTTTTCAGTCATTGGCGATCTTGTTGACGAGGGACTTGTGGATGTGGGGGATGACACCACCTCCAGCGATTGTTCCTTTGATGAGAGTGTCAAGCTCCTCATCTCCTCTGATGGCAAGCTGCAAATGCCTCGGAGTGATTCTCTTCACTTTCAGATCTTTGCTCGCGTTTCCAGCCAACTCGAGAACTTCTGCAGTCAAGTATTCAAGAATCGATGCTGTGTAGACTGCAGCAGTGGCACCAACTCTCCCATGTGCTGAAACACGTGTCTTGAGTTGACGATGGATACGACCCACTGGAAACTGAAAGAAGACAGCCATCAAAGAAAACCAAAATCAGCATCAGACAGATCCAAACAACAAATCGAATGTAAACTAAGCAAAGCACCAGACAGCAAGCAAACAAACGAAACACAAGATCTCGAAATGAAGAGAGGGACAATCAGATGAGACTTAGTAGTAAGCACAACTGTTCGGCATGCGCAACCACAAGAAGTGAATACAGAGAAGTCAAGTTAAGATATGTACATTGCTGCTTTTAATTTCTTCAGGACAATGTTTTTTTCTCAGCTATAATTACAATTAAACATAGGCACAAAAGCCTTAAAAAGCACATCAAACTAAATAGAGAGAGAGATAAAGATCAAAATCTACCAAAGTCCTGTTGTGTTTATGCACATTGTTAATTTGTCTCTATTAATACATTTAATACAGAACGTAACACAGATCTTGTTCTAAATATATTTACTTGTTCTGTTTCTTAACTATATATTTTCTCAGACACAATCACAACTAAACATAGAAGCTAGGGTGGGTTAGAGAGGGGAAACCTGAATACCGGCACGAGAGGAGCGAGAGATGGATTTCTTCTTGTCTTTGTTAGCAGACGTCGTAGTAGTCTTTGTGGCGATAAGCCCCTTGCCGCCTTTACCTGCCATATCCTCCAATTACCTAAACAAAAACACGGATAAGCTTTTAATTTTTCAAAAGAGATTACAAAGTATACTCTCCTCCTAGATCTGCTGTCTAATCGAGAAAATATTCTTTTACCGATAGAGAGAATCAATAACAAGATCCGAAATCTCCGCCGAAATCAAGACAGGGAGAATAAATCGAAACGAGAAAGATAAGTAGAACAAACCCTAAATCGGAGAGAGAGAAAAAGAGGTTACCTGAAAACGAGAGCGGGAAAGTGAAAAGAAAAGTTGGAGGGAGACTCAGAAATTCTGCGGGAGCTTTTTAGAATATTGGATTTTACCTCTTTACTTTATTTATACTTCTGCTTGTTTCTTTTTTTTTTTTTTAATTGTAAAATTAATGTTTTAGAAATTTTCCTTTTTCTTAAATCTATATATTTTTAATTTTATATAGCTGCCTACAAAAAAAAACATTTAAGAAATCTATTAAACTCTGAAAATATTTATATCAACCCTAAAAAATACAAAGCAGATAAATCTAAGAAATAAAACAAAAAAGATAATAAGAAATAAATTACTAAAATCATTTTAGTATTACACAATTTCGTTTTCTTAACTGCATTGCTTTATATATTGCTTCTAGAATAATTGTTTCAAATATGTAAACAGCTGAAAATATAAAATAATTTATTAAATTTAATGGATATTTCAAAGCTTGAAAATTACATCCATGGCTTAAAACTATTTTTATATATTTGGGATGATAACTATTAATTTCTAAAAGGAAATAAATTGAGATTTGCAGTATCTACTTACAAATATACGGATGGATATACTACTAAGACTAAAGAATAGGCGAATGTAAAGCAAAAAAGTACGTGGAGGGGCATTTTCGTAATCTTAATATCCACTCTTTCCGTTTCAAACTTATTCCGGAAGGATCAGCTTAACAAACCCCCGGCCTGACTGGAGTCGCAGACACGTTTTCTAGCAGAAACGTCTTCGAGGGTATTTTCGACTTTCGACAGTAAAGCGCATCATCCGATCTTAGCCACTTGTTACCTCACCAACACCCTTGATCTCACGACACGTGTTACTTGATCAGTTAATCGTTTTCGAACAATTAGCTATTTTCGACACGTAGGACTCACACGTGTGCATCATCATCATATCCTTTCCCTTTATAAAATCAAAGCTTATCCTCTTCTTCTTCTTCCTCGTTGTTGTTGTTTCACACATCGCCGTTTTTCGAATTCAGTTTCGTTTTCATCTACTTTTAACCGCCGCCGATAAAACTAAAATCAGATCTCCGTGGGATTTGCGTCCGATCGTCGTTATAATGATCCGCAGGCCTGACGTTTACGAGCCGTCGCGTATCTCGGAAGCTTTAATCCGTATCTAGAAAGTTCAAAATTAGGTTTCTAAGGAATCTGATTAGATCTTCGATTGAATATTAGTTTTCGTTTGATCTATAGTTTTCCGTATACGGCGCCGTTTTTGTGTGTTTTGATTGTGGAGTGATATCGCAAATGCCGTTTCATACGAAAATCCAACCGGTCGATGTATCGGAGGTGGAGATACCTTTCCCTGAGACGATGAAGCAGATGCCGAAATCGCGTTTGAAGCGTCTCTTTGAGCGTCAGTTCAGTTTAAAGAACACCTCAGAGGCCGCGGCGCCACCACCACCGCTTTCGAGAGGTGGCTCGGGTGATTTCGAGCCGAGCTCCGTTTGTTTGGGGAAGATGGTTGTAAACTTCATCGAGGATAACAATAACGGTGAGAAACAGAGGTGTGGTCGTAGCCGATGCAGCTGCTTTAACTGGAGTGGCACGGAGAGCTCTGGCGATGAGTCTGATTGGTCTGACGATTTGGGAGCTTCTTCTTCCCGTGAAGGTCGCGTGACTCTCAAGGTATGATTCATCAGCGTTCTCTATGATTGTGTAAAGCAGAGTTTTGATTGGTTTAGATTCTATGTGTAGAGTTTGGTCCTCTGTACGAGCACGTGTGAGAAGAGTTTAATGGCTGATGTGACCAAGATTGTGGAAACGAGTAAGAACTGTAAACGTAAAGACGAATCTTGCTTGAAGATATTCGTGGCCAATGAGCTGGTGAGCTTAGGTTATGATGCGGCTCTGTGCAAGTCTCGCTGGGAGAAATCTTCTTCTTACCCTGCTGGTATGATCCATAACTCTTTTCTGTCGGATTGTTCTGGTTCTGCTTTGGTCGCATGTTAAGTAACATATCTAAAGCAGAGAACGAGAAGCAAACTTTCTTAGCTCATTGAGTAGGCATTTCTAATAAAGTAATAATCTTTCAACATATTGCTTATGAAACAGGGGAATATAAGTATGTGGATGTGATAATCGATGGTGAAAGACTGTTGATCGACATTGATTTCAAACCGAATTTCGAGATTGCTCGTGCCACGAAGACCTACAAGTCGATCCTGCAAACTCTGCCTTCCATTTTTGTTGGCAAAGTGGATAGGTTGCAGAAGATCATCATCCTTGTATGTGAAGGTGCAAAGAATAGCTTGAAGAAGAAAGGACTTCATGTGCCGCCATGGAGGAGAGCCGAGTATGTTAAATCAAAGTGGATTTCTCCTTATGTTCGCGGACCAGATGCAGAGGAAGACAAGCAGGAACCAGTAGATGTTTTGACTAAATCGGTGGGTTCGATAGCCTTTGGTGTTTGAAGATTGTGTGAAGCTTTTTTTATGTGACATAAAGGCTCTAGCGTGGAGTTGTGAGAGGAGATTGGAGTGTTCGAATCCCTTATAGTTTTTGATATGAAGGGTATGAACTTGGTGAATCGCAATGTGTCTCAGCTTATCTGTTTTTTTTGGTGTAAGGGAGACTGTGATCCGACTCTGTTACTCTATCGTTGTTTTGTGGGGTTATTATTACTAAATAATTACATACTTATACTCTCCTTATTATTAAGACATTCACAATCATTTGAGATAAGATGCTCCTATATAGGTTGATTTAGGGCCTGTTTGTTTCTCCATCTGGATGAAGATGAGAGTTTTGTTTGTTTAGGCACTAAAAGTGCAACTCATTCAGATGGATCATCCGGATGACTTTTGGAAATTTAGGCTTAATTTTAAAGTCCATTCAGCTGAACCAATTTGGATCATTTGAATGGAGATGGTTCATTCAAAATGGTATAATGTCTATTATACCCCTAATGTAATTCACAAATTACAAACCTAAACATAATATCATTTTTGTCACAAACGAAAATTGACAAAACTATAAAAACACTTTTTCCCGTGCTAAAAACTACTTTTTCACGCCAAAATCCCAAAACGCATTTTCCCGCTAAAATTGCAAAAAAATGTTTTCCCGTCAAAATTGCAAAAACATGTTTTTCCGCAAAAACCGAAAACATGTTTTCATGCCAAAATCACAAAAAAAATGTTTTCACGCCAACATCCCAAAATACACTTTTCCGTCATAACACAAAAAAAAAACATGTTTTCCCGCCAAAGTCGCAAACTGTGTTTTCCCGCCAAAATTGCAAAAACATATTTTTCCGCCAAAACCAAAAAATGTGTTTTCCCGCCAAAACCAAAAAACGTGTTTTCTTGCCAAAACCGAAAATTTGTATTTTTCCGCCAAAACCGAAAAATCTCGTTTTCCCGCGAAAACTGTAAATATGTGTTCCCGCCAAAAACGCGTTTTCCGCCAAAACCGCAAAAACGCGTTTTCCCGCCAAAAACGCGTTTTTCCGCCAAAACCGCAGAAACGCGTTTTCCCGCCAAAACCGCAAAAACGCGTTTTCCCGCCAAAACCGCAAAAACGCGTTTTTCCGCCAAAACCGCAAAAACGCGTTTTCCCGCCAAAACCGCAAAAACGCGTTTTCCCGCCAAAACCACAAAAATGTGTTTTCCCGCCAAAACCGCAAAAACGCGTTTTCCCGCCAAAACCACAAAAATGTGTTTTCCCGCCAAAACCGCAAAAACGCGGTTTCCCGCCAAAACCGCAAAAGCATGTTTTCCCGCCAAAATCGCAAAAATGTGTTTTCCTCCAAAAACGCAAAAAATGTGTTTTCCCGCCAAAAACGTGTTTTCCCGACAAAACCGCAAAAACGTGTTTTCCCGCCAAAATCGCAAAAACGTGGTTCCCTCCATAACCGCAAAAACGTGTTTTCTCGCCAAAAACGTGTTTTCCTGACAAAACCGCAAAAACTTATTTTCTCGCCAAAACCAAAAATTTGTATTTTCCTGCCAAAATCGAAAAATATCGTTTTTCCGCCAGAACCGAAAAATCTTGTTTTCCACCAAAACATAAAAATGTGTTTTCTCGCTAAAACCGAAAAAACTTGTTTTCCCGCCCAAACCGCAAAAAGAAAACTCGTTAATTTTGAAATAATTCTAATGTAAATATATTAAACTAAATAATTAAATGTAATATAGCTAAAATTAATATTAAACATATGATTAAATCAACACAAGGATATTTTGGTAATTTCTTTACTAAACTCATTTGAATGGAAATGAAAATAATGAAACAAACATAAGATCAATTTAGATGATTCATCTAGATGAGCTATGTGGATGGACAAACAAACAATCACAAAAATCTGAATGGATCATTTGAATAGATCATACAAATGAATCATTTGGATGGAGATGACAAATGGTGAAACAAAAAGCCCCTTACTTATGATTTTCTAATCTTGCATTTAATTTGGAATCTGCAGTGATTTGCCCAAAAATCTTCTGTTAGTTAAACTTATACTTTGTAAAAAAAATTAAAATCTCGTCTTGTTTAAAAAGAAGAATTAGACAAAGCAGGCCATACATAAAATATTTAGTTATGTGAGAGGGTTCTTAGTAATTTAAAATGATTTGGTAGAATCTTAATCCACTTAAAATCATCAAAAATTTTTTTATTGAAAATCAAACAATTACATATCATCTCAAATACATAATTGATTTCAGATATATATTTTTGTACCTTTCCAAATTGGAGGTTCAAGAAGAAATGAGCTTATAAAACCTGAGAGAATGAACAGATTGTAGAATTAATTTTGTTGTTGTTTTATTGAGAAGGAAACTTACATCTACCAAACCATATAGAATAATAAACTTGCTATATTATAGTACAATGATAACATATAATTGAGTTGAAGTATATAGGTGTATTGTCAACCATTACCTTGCACATTGAGCTATCAATAAAAAAAAAGCTAATGGACTTCCTTGGCGTGGGGAACAAGAATATCGTTAATAAATTTTAAATACTGCTTTAGTCAGACTCTCGAGGTTGGTAACGTCCCTATATAAAAACACACTACTTGCAAGGTCAACAAAACATTACCAAATACAATTCAACCCAACACAAGATTCCATCACTTATATCAAAGAGTAGACACTTTCTGTTTATATCATTTACACAACAAACCGAAGAGAGGCTATGGATAAACGACGTAAATGCAACAACAAAGTCTCCACTTGTCTTGGTATTGATACAGACAACAAAGTGAAGAAACATGACTTAGAAGCTGAGAAGCGACTCAAGAAGGTGGAGAAAGATTATATCCACGCAAGCCAAAAGTATACAGAAGCAACAGTAAGTTTCTAATGCACGTACACCCTAAAACATACCACCCGTTAATACGATCGTTTGCATTGCTTTATTTCTTGTGGGTGATAGTTACAGCGGTGGAACTTACGCTGTGAGAGAGAACGTGCTATCAATCTCTGCTGCTCGGCTGAAAACTTCAAGAACTACTGCAACCGGCTAGTAGAGAAACTTCAGAAGGTTCTTGACAAGCTACCTACATCAGAAACAAAGGAAGTCATCGATCATGTAATGTTATCCCAAATCATGTAATGGTTATGATCTTAAAGATGAATCAGCGCAATATATTACAAAAATCTACCACGTTTTACATACCATGACACTCACTTGCTTTGTATATTTTAGGGCGTGCAATCCTCGATTTTCAGTGATTTTCGAAAGATTAACGGAGAGGTATAATTACTGTTGCTAGGTTTAAACCCTCTAGATTCATAGCTTACTTACTAGGAACATACGTGGCCTCTTAACTTGTTTTTTTTTCAATACCCTGTAACTAGGCACCCTACTATCAAAGAAAATTGCCAAGGATTAACAGCAGAAAAGCTGTAAATGATCTTCGTAAGGAGGTTAGAAAGAAGAAGACGTGTAGAGACAAAGCTGTTTCAAATTTTGCATCGGTTTGTAATCCCACAAGTCATGACAGTTTGAGAAAATCTGTGGAGCAGGAGATAGTTGTAAGATTACTTTCTTTCCTTTGAGCACTAACATGACGTCTTACTTTACACTAACCAATGTAATGATTCTTGCAAATTAATTAATTAGGTTGTAAAGAAGCTGATAAGAGAGATCCAAAAAGACTTTGAAGAAAAACTGCATATAGAGCAATATGCAATAAATGTATATGAATGCATCGAACGGAAGGTGAAGCATTTAGAGGTGAAAAAGGAACACTTGTCGGGGCAAAGGGACATCTTGAGGCTGAATATATCAAAAAGGAACACGATTGTGACTGATTTGCCGCCTAAGCGGGGCAAAAAAAAAACATCTTGATGCTCAATATTTAAAAAAGAAACATGCTTATGATCTATTTGCCGTCTAAGTGTACATTAATATTTACCATTGGGTTGTGATATTTTAATATGGGACTTGGAGTGTATTTTTCACTTTTTTTCTAAACCGTTCATCACCAAAATTTCACTTGTATAGTTTCACTGCGACATGTACATCCAAAATAATTGTCTGATCAAGTCTCAGCAGAGAAAGATAATGAAAAGATCTTGTCACAGCGTTGCTTGGAAATTGTTCTTTGAAAATAATAAAGATGGATTAAGGGTTGTAAATGAGATGATACCAGAGCAAATACAATTAAAATATAATGGCTGAGGCACACAACTGATATATAAAGAAGGGGAAGTTCAATATCAGAGTTAGCAGTTTGAACTGGACCCCCTAGTTAACATAAAACTTCACTTGACTCCTATAAAATGAATTCACTGAGTCGCAATCGAGACTGCACATCAATGCATTTTACGTTCCCTCAAATATCTCTCTTGGCAATCCTCAGCTATTTGATAGTCAAGTTATTATAGTTTACTTAAGGAAAATGAAAGTGTTGAAGACAATGAAGTTTAGACCAATTCAATTAACATACTGGAAAACAACAAATAGCATAACTTGTCCTTTCATTATAGAAAACAACAAGATGAAGAATTCAAAAACAGGAACGTCATAAATAGCAGAACCATCTTGTTATATAAAAAACTAGGATCGGCCCGCCCTACGGGCGGAATGAATATTAACAAATAATTTAATTAGTTAGAATTAATATTTAATATAAATTGTTATTATTTTATATATATATATATATATATATATATATATATATATATATATTAGTTAATTTTGTACATGTTATTGTATTTGAAGACTAAATAAACCATGTTATCTGAAAATTAGTTATGATTTTTTAAAATAAATATTACTTGTTATTTTTTAAATATGATTTTTCTGTTAAAATTTTTAAGATGATTTTTTTTTGTTAACTAATCTATGTTTTAATTATATGTTAAAAATTGTATGTGGCATTACATCATTCTTTATGATTTTCTAGAGTTGGATGACCATAAAAAAACCGTGGGATTATTTTTTCTTTCATTTTTTGTTAGTAGAAAAGAAACAAACTTGTAAATAAAGGGGAAATTCACATATTTTTGTTTAATTTTATATACTCTAGTGGATTATCTTATGTTTTTACTAAATTTATTTTTACAGTATATTATTGTTAAATTTTTTCTATTTTAGTTTTGACGATGTAGAGTTGATGATCTATTTGTTTTGGTTTATGTTATCTAGTTTTTTTCTTATGTGTTTCGCGTTAAGTTATATTATAATATGTCTCTTACTCAGATTGCTGTGTAAACTTTTATTCTCATATCAATTGTGTTTTTATGTTCAAAGATTTTTTTTTTTTTGAAATTCATGATGCAACCTTTTAAAATATTATCTGTTTACTTAGATATATAGAATAACCTAGGATATTTAATATATATCATATAAACAAACTTATTCATTTTTTCTTATATTTCTTGTTTTCATTATGTATTGGTTTATTTTGTTTCTCTAAAATAAAAACAAACTTATACATTTTTCTTATATTTATTGTTTTCTTTATTGATTTGTTTATTTTGTTTCACAATTGACATATAATCGTTTCGTTTATACTTTTAAATTTGTCAAATGACATTAAAGTCTATTATTATAGTTCCATGAAATAATGCCTAGATGTGATTCTATCAACTGCTAACGCTTGTTGTGTTTTGTTTCTTTATATGTTTATCCAACATTAATTGACTGACTCAGACTCCCTTCTACGTATTAATCAGATGACCTCACGTATAAAGACCATATGAATGATTAAAGATGCATTAAAGGGAAGAAATATTACACACCAGTGATGATACTTCTCGGCTTAAGCTCTAGAATTGAATCTTGCAGCTTTGACAGGCCATGCCATCTGCAGGTGTGTTAGCATAAATGACTAAAACCAGAAAGAAGACATAAAGATATCTTTTTTTTTTGAACTGACATAAAGATATCTTAATACATACTTTATGTGAAAGTGTTTACCTCGCTGTTTCAATACGCATTTTAAATAAGTGTTATTTGTTCATAAAGGTGAAGAATTTCTTGCTGCGTGTTTCAAAGTCAAGCGTAAGAGTGACAGTGGTGAATGGCTTGGCCAGTTCAAAGTGAGCAAGATCTTGGTCTGATAAAATTATATAACAGCTAATTAAAAAGTTAAGAAACAACCCATCGATGCATAGAATTACAAAACTAATTGAAAAAATTAGTTATCACATAGAAAATGGACGTATGTCACTCTTTATTTTTTGTAAGATTCCGGTTTTTTTTATCGTCGTCCAAACTTGTTAACTATGTCTTTTCTTTTGTCAACCTGGTGCTGGTAATTGTTAAAGGAGTTGAGATAATTTTGTATTAGTTATGATTTTTAAAATAATACTCCAAGACAATTAGCTAACATATTTTGCTTAGTTATGAAAACAAAATTTATCACTTTCTTGTAGCAGAAGGAAGTATCACACTCGTTTTCCAAGTCGTACATTTGATTGTTTCTCTTATGCTCTTAGCTCACAACAAAGCAAGGACATACTTATTTATTTTGGAGTTAAGTAATAATAAGATCCAATCTAATTTATAGGCCCAATAGCAATAATACTGAAGCAGAGAACATAGTTTTCTTGCAAGAGTCTGAATGATTGTTTTAAAAGTTTAAAACTAAATGATTAAAAACCCATAAACAAATAGTTGTTGGAAAACTTATTAATTTGAGAATTAAAATAGAAGAGCCTGCAGGGTAGTTGACACCACAGGTTAGCATTATGAACTCCAAGAGTTGAGATATCACTGCATGCGTTGTCATGACCTTTCTGTAAAGGCGACAGTGTTAAGATCACACTGCTATGTATTGAATATGTAAATGATAAAGCCAAGATAGTAAACTGACCTAAATACCAAAATTAGGATGTGGTGGGTGCTGGTTGCGGTAAAAAATTGTGTGTGATGGTAAATAACTGTTGCTCAGATGAAAAATTGAACTGAGAAATCTTGAGGTCTAATGTGAAGTTCCTCCCCCACAATATTCCTTAGGAATTGTGGAATGGCCATGTTCTGCGGGTATTCTTGTTCATCGCCATGTGCAAATTAAATATTGTGAGTATACGGAGCCAAGAGTTTAATGAAGCACCAACAAATAAAGCAGGGGTGCTTAGAACTTTTACCTTCACATTTTGTGACACTGCAGAAGCAGGAATATTTCTCCATTGCATCGCAAAACCTACAAACACAGCAGAGTCATCCGAGACAGTCATCTCAACACAGTACCTTGATAAGAATCCTTGACATTGTTTGAGCAGGACTGTTTCTTGTGCAGTGATATTCATCATTCCGCCACAACTGAATTCATTTCAGTACCTACCAGCAAACAATAAAAAGAAAAATGTATTTAGATAAGGTCCACAAAACAATTAGTAGTTTGTAAGATTAAACCACTCAAGATAAGTTTACTGAAAATTTTCTGACAGAGCTGAAAGAAACAGCCTTCAAACCAGGAACTAATACTCAAAACAATTCAGCCTTATGGACATATGCATATAAGAAGGAACCACTTCTATGCAGTACGTGCACATGGAGAGTACGGCGCAGCTAGAGTTTGCATTCTAAAATTTTATATTCTTCCAGCAGAAGAGACACTGCAAAGAAAAGAAATCAATGTGAATATAGAAGACGCCATACCATGCACGAATCAATCGGTGAATTAACAGTATGCTTGAGATCTAAAATATCAACCTAACAACACAAAAAAAAAAAAAAAAATCAAGAAACGGACTCTAATGATACAAAGTAAGCCAAAACAAACACTCACCACTGCTACTCTTCAGAAGAATTATCTCCTAGCAAAGAATCTCTCCAGAAGAAACCATTTTTCTAGGTAACCCATATACAAATCCAAATACAATGATTTCGTTAGTATAAACATAACAATTACGAAAAAAATTATATGCAATTACAGGATAATGAAATCGCAGTTCGGAGATTGATATTCACCCATTCCACAGGTAGGTACTTACATAGCCTGTTTAGGTTGAGAAGAGAGGAATATGCATTGAATGATTAAACGTAGTTGTAATGGGTCGAAGGATTAAAGAAAGTCGTTAATGGCTTGAATCAATGCATCCCATAACGGTCAAGAGGAGAAGAATCTCAAACGAAACGACACGAACAAAGCTCGATCCAGAGATTCATTACCAAGATTCTTCTCAAATACACCTCCAGAAACTCCATAGTCGGTTGACCTAATTACAGCAAGAAGAAGATGATCAGATTCATCTTTCCCGCCCAAGTCAAAATCAGATGAACAAAGGAGACGATCAGGTTTAGCAGGGCCGTGACGAACGGACTGAAGCCCATCCAAAAGCAAAAAAAGGCCCGTACGGAATCGCAAAACATGATTTTGAATACAAAAGTGTAGCTCAAATTCAATCAAATGCAAAAGTAATCCAAAAGCCTAGTGAAATTACAATAACCCTCTTATGAACAAACCAAAAATATGTATTCAATTTTACCATTATAATCATCTGTTAAAGAAGACTTCTTTATAAGTCTTCTCTATGATGATTTTTTTATAAGTCTTCTCGTTCAGTAGATCTTAAAAATAATTTTATAATTTTATAAAAAATATTTTATTGGATAAAAAATTGAAATCATGTAATAATAAATATTTCTCAATGATGTAAATTTAGTTCCTCTGAAATTAAATTATTTTCAACATAGATGAGTGAATGTATATTGGCTCATGAGTCATTGGTTTAGGGTTTGGTAACATATGTTATAGTATTATATGTATCTTTAGGGTTAGATACTGAAATTTTACCTTCATTTTTTTCTTTTTCAAATTGACCCATATATGTTTAGTAACTATCTAATAACTTGATTTAAACACTTTATAAGTTTTTTTTTAAGCTTAAGAAAGTGTTTTTAGGTAATTGATTATAGGGTCTGGAAGACTCACATAAGACTTAAAAAGAAGTCTTCAGACACATCCCACCTAAATTTTAGTAGAATTTATGGTTTCCGCCTAAATTTTGGAATAATTTAGGTTTTCCGCCTAAATCAAAGTCTTCCATAAGTCTTCCAGGAGTCTTCCAGAGAAAGTCTTCTCGTGGATTAGATCCTAAAAATAATTTAATTTTTTTTATAAAAAATATTTTCATGGATTCAAATTTGAAATCATGTAATAATAAACATTTTTCAATGATGTAAATTTAGTTTAACTGAAATTGAATTATTTTCAACATAGATGAGTGAATGTAGATTGGTTCATGAATCATTGGTTTATGGTTTGGTAACATATCTTATAGTATTGTTGGTATCTTTAGGGTTAGATTTGAAATCTTATCTTCATTTTTTTTCTTTTTTTCAAATTGACCTATATACGTTTAGTAAGTATCTAATAATTTGATTTTAACACTTTCTAAGTTTTTTTAAGTTTAAAAAGATTTTTTTGCATAGTTATTTGATTTTAGGGTCTAGAAGACTCACAGAAAACTTAAAAAGAAGGCTTCCGATACATCCCGCCTAAATTTAAGTAAAATTTAGGGTCCCGCCTAATTTTTGGAATAATTTAGGTTTCACGCTTAAATCAAAGTCTTCCATAAGTTTTCCATGAGTCTTACATACGTCTTCCATGAGTCTTCCAGAAGTCTTCTAGGTCGAAAATATTTAACCTAATTGGAATTTTTGTCTCCATAAATAAAGAAATTTTACACATTCTCTTTCTTCTTCTCAAATGACTGCAACAAAAATGTAATGTTTCTCGCTCTAAAACTCTCCAACCTCTATTTAATCTCTTTGAACATCAAAACACCAAACTTTATATCCATTTCTCACTTTTTCTTATGTCTTCTCCCTAATTTATCTTCTTTTTGCAGGTTTTTCATTACATGATTCTCATCTTTCACTCTTTCAAAGGTATATCTCTAAATTTTGGATATGAATTTATGTGTGTGTTTATATGTTAGATTCTAAAAAAGCTATAGATTCAACATAGTGTGACTGTTTTGTTTATTTTGTAAGCATAAAATTTTCATTTTCATTTTTGAAGTTTTTCTCTGTTTTGAAGTCATTTGAATGTTTTTAAATTTGCAGGTTTTTCCAGATCTGTGAGACTTTGAAAGACTTCTCAGAAGACTCTCAGAAGACTCTCGGAAGACTTCTCAGAAGCCTTCTTAGAAAGTCTTCTAATGCATTTTATGCTAGAAGACTTCCCACGAAGTCTTCAGGAAGTCTTCCGAAGTCTTCTGCCTAAAGTGGTATAAATTTTGGATATGTATTTTGTGTGTTTTATATATTAGATTCTAAAAAATTATAGATCCAACCTGATGTAACTGTTTTGTTTATTATCTAAAAATTTAGGATCGACGAGCTATTTCCCCACGAAAAGTATTATATAGCACCAAATGTCTCCCGAACTATGACTACGTGCTATTTATCCCCGAGAAAAAAATTTGAAATCTATTTCTCCATGAATCTTGGTTTTGTCACGGTTTTATAAAACAAATATAAAATCTTCAATCTCAGATAATAAACCGGACTAAACTAAACCATAATCAAATAAAACCCAACCTGTTGTAAATAGAGAGTTTAGAGACTGAATATTTCTCCGTGTTCTTATTAATGATCAAGGGGGTTCCTTTATATAAGGATTACAAGATGAAGATAAATGGAAGGTATCCAAAACCTAAACTCACTAGGATTAAGAAAACTACTAATACATAATAATGGAAAGATTACATCTATTAGGAAAAGGAAAGGATTTCCTTTTCTCCAAGCTTTATGGCCGCATTTCTCTCTCCTGAAGTCGGCTCTCTCTCTCCTCTCTCTAGGCTTCGGCCATCTCTCCATCTTCTAGGTATTGGGCCGGTCTCGGTCCGGGCCTGGTTAATGGCAATCCACTCCATGATTTATAACACTCCCCCTTGGATGTCATAACCATACAAGATTTGTAGTACGCTTCATGTTGCCTCATTAAAACCTTATCAGGAAAACCCAGTGGGACAAAACCATGATGAAGGAAAAAGAGTACAACACGCACTACTCCCCCTGATGTGAACCTCAGTGTAGGTTTCTACATTCTACGCATCTGATGCATGATCTTTCCTGTATATGTAGGAAGGGAGTAATCGGCCAAGTTCATTACTAAGCCGTATCTAGACCACTTTGACCTTTTAGGTCGTTTCTCATGTCTCTTGACATCGAGTGTCCCGGTAAAGCATGTGTGCTAAATAATGTGAACCATATTGTTCTCGGGGATCACTATTGGGTCTTTGCAAATCGTGTTTGCATGTGTCCATAGTCTAGACGTGATCGTCTACTGTTAACTCTTTACTTTGATTGGACAAAATAAGTACTTATGGACAATGTACTAGACATGGTTATCATGAACCTATGTCTCGATCTGGCCGATCCATGTCTGGGTCATAGACCTCGTCTATACATGTCCACTACTTGTCTCATGAGTGTTCAAGATCAATGATCATTGCTGTGAGTTTATAATCTCTCATTATGGCTCTGCGGCCGAACACTCTCATGGATGTGGACATCGATTTCTTTGCCTTAGGCAGTACCATATCTATCTCGGACATTGTAGTCCTTTATCCATCTCTTGATGGTGTCTCATGACCTCTGTTGCTGTGGATTATATCACACACTGAAATATATATTATAAGGTCATAGATCTCGGCTCTCACAAGCTTATGGAATATAATACATTTGTATCTGGTTGATCTTTTGTCTCTACTAGCCCGTGATCAAGAAGAAGGGTCAGACGTCTATTAGTTTTAAAAGCCGGACGCGTCTAGTCGAAAAGCCAGACGTTCTTTGCTGAAAAGCCGGACGCCCTTAGACGGACAGAGTCAGACATCTTTAGTTTGAAGGGCCGGGGCCGGACGCTTTTGATCGGACACCCACATAGATTTATTCTATGCCTACTAACCTCTTTTAGATTTAGTATAATCACAAGGAATTTCAAATATATGGACTGTATTGGATTGTCTTTTATACAACTCCAAGATCAATGATCATGCGTGATCAATTTCTTTTACATACTATATGCAGCTGCTTTATGTTTCAGTCCATGAATCAGCTTAGGAACGAAGCTGTTCTTTCATCTTATCCAGTGATCCATATGCTGCTTACTACATTATTTGTATCTAATTTATTTCTTATGACCAGACCATTTTCAATTTCGAAAATCTGTAGCAGCATCCACCACATAGGAGTTTATGTCCTTATAATATGTTCCTTTGATCTCTGTGAGTACCTTGTATAACAAGCTATGATCTAATGCTGTTTAGTAGGAAGACATGAACACTCTAGACCTCGTGATCATGTACCTTCTCTCACGGTTTCTTTATCTCACAAGATCCATCTATTTCACTGGTTTATCAGATGGCGTTTCTCTTTTAGATACATTGAACCTCCACGTTTTATCTTTTCTAATCTCTATGATCTTTTATGATTGTATGAGTACTCTTTCGTGGGTTCATGATCCTCGTTCATCTCTTTATGTTCAAGTGCTATAACTTTATGTATCTTTATACAAATGTGTGTGTGTGTCGACACTTTCATGTGGTTCCATTTTGTTCCAGACATGATCTATAGATTTGAGATCTTATTATCCAGGACCTTTATTACCTAGTAGCTTGGCGTCTCAAGACTACATGGTTTGGTACCTTAGATGTGTAGCTGCGCAGCCTTTTCTCAATGTCTGGTATGGTTTCTCTTATAATCTTGGATCTGTATTCTATGCACCATTTTTCTATCCGAGATTCCTTTATCTTATGGAACACTTGGTCTATCTTGTATAGACTCTATAGCAACTTGATTATGTCTCTTCTAGGACATTCATTTGGTGCTAAGCTGGTTAGTCATTTCTCGGGCCAGTGTCTGGCATTTCGATTAGTTTCTCAATTAGCTAGCTTTATATAATCTTTCTTTGGACGTCTTAAATCATAATCTCTAGTCCGATGATCTTTGCCAATACAATGATGGTTAAAACCATTCGTACTTTTAACATTCTTTATCCAGCTTATAACTTTTCTCCTTTAATATTCGGATTCATTTGTTTCATGCAATCCGTACCTGGCCACTATTTGATCACCCATGTTTTGGCTCTCGGTCCTTTTGATTTCGGGGAGAATATCTTATTCTTATATATTCCCAATCCTCTTCTGAGGTTCCATCCTAGACGGCACATGTATGTATGTGGTGGTTTATTCAAAATCTCTTAAGATGGTGTATGTCTGGTTTTATGACCCTATTCAATCTGAGACGGGAATATCTATGCTCACTTATATGGCCTGATGCATATTATCATTCTATAATGTAAAACATAATGTCTCCAAGCTTATAGACTTTAGAATCTTAGTCTTATAGATAATGGCTTACATGGCCGAACCTTTTATAGGTAATGGCTTACTTGGCCGAACCTTTATAGGTAATGGATTGTGTGCGGCCAAGCTTGCACTATGCGGCCAAGTCACGACCAAGTCACGGCCGAGCCGTTTATTCTCATGGTCTCTACAGCCGGGTAATGGCCTCTTTGGTCTGGCCGTTTGTATCATGGCCTCTACGGCCGAGGAATGGTCCTTTATGGCCGAGTAATGGCCGAGCCATATAACATAACATGGTCTTAGACCATAGTGGTACACGAACTTGTAGTATTGATCATGGGTTTATCCTCTCTCCCCCTCATGACCATACTATAAGGTCGTGGTGCTTGGGACAATTAAGCCTAATGAGTTTTCCTTTGTGTACATGTTTCACAACGTGAGATCTTTTACGGGATAACTCTGTGCCTTTTCAATCTTTGCATCAAGTTTAGACTTTAGGATGGCTAATCCTATCATGCCATATAGTGTAAAATTTCGTGGTGTTATCTCAATATGGTTACCACATCTCTTGCCTCTTTATCATACTGATCTGTAGGATAGTTTTGATCAGTAGAGATCATAAGTATAGTCTCGACCACTTTCTTTCAAGGTCTTAGGCGTTTTTCTTCTTAAAATCTAAAGGAACTTGTTTCCTTCCTTACCCATTATTTCTACTTGGAAACCATACATTATAACTGCAATGGGTCACATGTTCTTTTGGGTGTGTATAATGCCTTTTAAGGCAATGCCTTAGCCATAGTTTCTTTACTATCTTACTATACACATTCATGATTTCTTACTTGGTTTTATGCCCTTTAGGCAACTCTTTAAAATCATTTATATGTTCAAGTAAGATCAGACAAGACATAATGAATTCAAAATCAATTCCATTGTATATATAAAATCGTGAATGACAATTAGGTTAAAGCAAATCACAAATCAAGGACTTTACAATAAAATTATGTCGAGATCCTTTTAGTTAAATAGATAAGCCGGCCTGTCCATCTATTGCATTGGACACGGCTGCCTTGGATTAATCTTGATCCATTTCCTCAGGATATTTCATCTCACTGCTTTTCTTTAGTACCTTGTCATTCTCAATCACCGTTAGGCAAGAGATCAGGTCATTGTAAGTGGTAGAACCTCTTTCTATGTAGATATGTTTTGACAAAAAATCTTCTGGATGGAATGTGGAGTATGTCTTGAATAGACAATCATTATCTGCTACCTCTTCTCCACATAATCTCAGTTGGTACACGACCCTGTACAAGGCAAAGTGAAACTCGGCCACTGTCTCAAAGTCTTGGAATTTGAGACTCAGTCATTCATGTTTGACCTTTGGTAATAATACCATAGTGTATCTGGACTTTAATTCTGTCCAAAGGTCACGAGGATTCTCAATATGTAGATACTGATTTCTCTGTTTCTTAGTGAGATGATGGCGCATTATTGTAATGGTTCTTAACTTTTCACTTTCAGTTGCATAATCACCCTGAATAATACTCCTTTTGAGTCCTCTTGATTTCATGGTAACTGAAGTGTTCATTGCCCATTCTAGATAATTATCTCCAGAGAGATTTAGAATAGCATAATCCATGGGATCAAATCTCGGCATCTGAAATCATCAATCAATTCATGATTTAGAATTCTTGCAACCAATTCAAATAATCAGTGCACATGATTCATAAGTCTATTTATGATGCTTAAGCTACACGGCTTTGCATTGTGATGCTTAGGCTTCACGATTGTTATGTGATACAACGATCTTAAGGATCAGATCATGATGCAATCCGGTTTATAACCATCCGGATACTAGGCCACACTGTCACTTTGATATTCACTAAGCCACACGGCTTTTAATCAATCAAGGGCACAAGGCCGCAAGTATGAACAATGTATTAGGCCACACGGCCATATACAAAACGAGATCTAGATGCATTCAATCATATTTCTTAGTTGCATATCTATTAGGTTTTAGAATTAAATAATCTAGCAACCTAACTCTCATTCAATATGTAAATTCTTTAAATCAATCTTTCAAGCTTTAAGTAATGAGAGATTTAAGGTTTCAAGGCCTTTAGAAATATCAATCAAGATTAATGGTTTCAAGGCCATTAGGAATTTTAAATTCGAGATTAGGGTTTCAGTTTAAACAAGATTCAGATTCAAGTTTTTAAAACAATCCTAATCATAGCTCTAGGCGATCAATCAAATACTTAAGTTTCAAATCAAAATTAAAAACCGATTTTCCAAAATTAGGGTTTTAGGGGATTTCGAAAACTTTGATCTTTGATCAAGGAGATTTGATTTGAGATTCAAAAACCTTTAAGTTTCTGATTTTAATTGATCAATGGATCAATCCCGTTCTTAGGTTCAGATCGAACTTATAGAGCTTCGATTTACTCATAGGGGATTGATCTATTTAACCTATGGCTTTTAGTTTTAGAGATTATCTTTTAGGGTTTCAATCTTTACAAAACAACAAGGTTCGATTCATGTTCTCAGATTAATTCTGTACCTTTGTTTTTTGCAGGTCTAAACCGGACCACCAAAGATCAGAGACGAGCTGAGACGGACGGACGCGGGACGGCTCCTATCGGGTCGCGTTGCCGAGAGCTATCACGAGCTTGTTTCTTCTCGTGGACGGTTGCGTCTGATCGGGGATTTGGTCTGAGCTGGACGCAAGCTGAGCTGAGGCTGAGGACGTTGATCACGTACAGGGAACGTCTGAAGCTGAGCTTGATCGGAGTTGAGCTTGATCGGAGTTTGCAAGCCGGAATGCAAGCAAGAACAATTTAGGGTTCTTCGGGATTAGAGTTTCAAAAGATCAAGACGGCGTCGCGTATTGTTTCTGCGAGTGTGTGCGCGTCTGAGATCGGATTGACGAACGGTTTACGCTGATGGATTTGTCTCGTCAAGAGCTTCAATTTGATATGTGGCTCGTCGTCTGGTTCCTCAGGGTTTGAGAGATAGATCGATTTTACGTTGCGCCTGGATTAGGGTTTATGTGTGACGGATTTTAGATTAGGTTTTGTCTCAGGGTTTTGGAGTCTATCGTGCTGATAACGTGTTGTAAATAGAGAGTTTAGAGACCGAATATTTCTCTGTGTTCTTATTAATGATCAATGGGGTTTCTTTATATAAGGATTACAAGATGAAGATAAATGAAAAGTATCCAAAAACTAAACTCATTAGGATTAAGAAAACTATTAATACATAATAAAGGAAAGATTACATCTATTAGGAAAATGAAAGAATTTCTTTTTTTCCAAGTTTTAAGGCCGTCTTTCTCTCTCCTGAAGTCGGCCCTCTCTCTCCTCTCTTCTCTCTCTAGGCTTCGGCCTTCTCTCCATGTTCTAGATATTGGGCCGGTCTCGGTCCGGGCCTGGTTAATGGCAATCCACTCCATGATTTATAACACAACCAAACTTAAATCTTGACCAGAACTAAAATTCAACCCAAATCTTCAATTTCAACACACGAGTCTCTCAAAAAAAGTAATTTTGCTCAGTTTCGTAAGTTTTCCCCAGAGAAGAAAGTTAGGCGTGAATGTTCATTTGATGTTTCTTCTCAGAATAAGTTCACAGCTATGTTCACTGTCTTAAATTTAAACAAAAACAAAGCTTTAACCAAACAAAGAAAGAACACACATCAACAGAAAGAACAATGAAGCACAACAACAACAAAATAATTTTAGAAATTAAAGCCAAAATTTTTGTGAGTCACACATGAAGTAAGAAAGGGAGTTGCTGATTTCAATCTGGGCCAAAACAAAAACAGCCAAGGGCATCGACATTTGTTATCTCTCTTGTTTCCTCCTGATTTCAATATCTAGGTTTTCAGTTTGATTTATTTTTCCGTTTCAGGATTTGTGAAATGAGAGAACTTTAATTTGAGGGAAATTTGTCTGGTCGGGTTATAAAATTAGGATTTTGGATTTTTAGTTAAGTTTTGAGATGTAATTGGATCTTAATTCGGTTAGTCATTGGATTAAAACGGTTTGTGGTTTGCTTAAAAACAGTAAACCAATTTCAATTGATTTCCATGGGATTTCGATTACAATCTTTAGATTCATCTTTTATACAATAAAACAGAAGTCAGTTGATGATTCTAAGAGTAACACGTGTCATTCAATTTTTTTTTAATTTTTTTTGTTTAATTTTTATTTTTTGAAGCCGAGCATTTGAAATAAAAACTGAATTATTTTTACAACTTTTTCTATCCACTATCTTTTTATAACTATTTTTAATCCCACTTTCTTTAGTAAAACTATTCCCACTATCTTGCTGATCAAACTACATAAGTAATCATAACATGCAATTCTTAGAGCAGGTTTAACCCTGTCTCTTAGTGGTGTATCTTAAGTAAATTGGGATTAAAATTAAATGAGAAAAATAGATTAAGGCAATATACGCCTCCTAATTAGGAGTTAGAAGAACCGTATACAGATGGACACTTGTCAAAGCGTGATTGGCTAGAGGATAAGTTGAAGCAGTCTCGCCTCTCTCCTCTCCGTCTTTCTTCTCTCGTTCTCTCTTCTCTCCTTCTGTCGATTCTCTCTCGAGACGGCGATTCTCTATGCCGACGGCGACTTCTTCTCTCGTCGGCGGCTGTCTGGTTTCTCTCTCTCTCTCTTGGTGGATCTCGGTTTCTATTTCTTTCGGTGTCTCTCGGCGGCTACATCTTTTTCGGTGTCTCTGTCGACTCTTTCTCTTATTTCTCTCTCTCGATGGCGACTTCTCTTTCCATCGGTGGATCTATGGTTTCTCTCTCTCTCTTTCTCGGTGTCTCTTCCCTCGACGGCGACGAAACTCCCTCACGGTGTCTCTCCTCGAAGGTAAAGCGAGTGTTGTGTTGTTTAATTATGCATGTATTTAGATTAGGCATATTTTTGTTCTGATCAATTTTGCATGTATTTTTATATGTTTGGTCTTGTCAATTCTGTATCCCGGTGGCTGTCAAGCACGACGGCAACGGAGAACTATCTCGGTGGATCTCCTCGAATGGAAAGGTAAAGCTTCTGATTCTTGTTGTTCGATTTTGAAGATTTTGATTTGTTTGTGGTGTGTCTTATTAAAACGTGTCTTGATTAATTTTGTTCTTTCTGTCTTTGTTTCGTCAGATGAATGGATTAATTTGCTTTTGTTCTTTGTGTTTGTAATCCGAATGTTGAAGGGAATTAACCAAGTCTTTGGAACAAAGCTCATTGCAATACAGGTTAGCAATTACTCTTTTGTAGCTTTAGTTAATGGTCTGATGTAGCTTCTGGTCTGAATAGATGTAGCTTTTGTTCTTTGCTTTTGTTCTTTCCGTTTGTGGTGCTTCTGTTCTTTGCGGTGCTTTTGTTCTTTGCAATTACTCTATTGTGTCCTGGTTAGCGTTAGTTAAAGGTCTGATGTAGCTTTAGTTAATGGTCCAACTGTAATTAATGTTATGGTTAGCTTTAGTTAATGGTTATGGTTAGCTTTAGTTAATGGTTAGGTAGAAATGAATGGTGTAGAAATGAATGGTGTAGATAGATGTCAACTCGGTATGGTTGTTGTGTTCAATTCTTTGATAGTTCTCTCTAATCTATAAAAATTATTCATCATCCTCTTTCTTGAATTCATTTCCTACCGTGTTTCCTCCTCTCACTTCCTCACTATTTCCTTGTCCTCTATCTTTCTTGAGCGTGTTTTGGAGATGGATTCCAATCCATTTATGCATACAGGAAACTTTGTTGATCTACTTAGTCAACAAAGTATTTCTTTTGCTAACTATGAAGATATCTCAACTCTGTCTTCATCTCAACTTCCTTCTCTTCACAGGGATGATGTAGGTGAGCGTCGGGAACGGAAGACGTGGACTCCTACTGATGATATTCTGCTGATCAGCTCGTGGCTCAACACCAGCAAAGATCCAGTGGTTTCGAACGAGCAAAAAGCAGGCACCTTCTGGAAAAGAGTTGCAGCCTATTTCAACGCGAGTCCGAAGGCAGCTGGGGGCGAGGAGAGAACGCCTAATAACTGTAAGCAGCGTTGGCACAAGATCAATGACTTGGTCTGCAAATTCTGTGGTGCGTACGAAGCTGCAACTAGGGAGAAAACCAGTGGCTGCAATGAGAATGATGTCCTGAAGAGAGCTCATGAGATTTACCACAACAACCTTAAGAAGAAATTCACTTTGGAGCATGCTTGGAAGGAACTGCGAAACGACCAGAAGTGGTGCGAAGTTGCAAGTGCCAGAAACGAGGGAAGCTCTAAGAAAAGGAAGTGTGAAGACGCTGAAGTCTCATCAGCCTTTCAACCATCTGAAAGCAAGCGTCCCGCTGGTGTTAAATCATCAAAGGCCCGTGGGAAGGCGACTGTGGCTGAAGAGGCTCTCACGAATGGGTTTCAAAGTATGTGGGACATTAAACAGAAGGATTTGAAAGTGAAGGAAAGGTTGTCGAAGATGAAGATACTTGAGTCTCTTATTGCAAAGACAGAACCGCTAGCTGAGTATGAGGAAGCCCTCAAGAAGAAGCTCATCAGTGACCTAATGTTTACTTAGTGTAAGTGTTTCTTAAACTTGGTAGTTTCTTGTTTTAAACTTGGTAGTTTCTTGTTTCTTGGCTTCTTTTAAAACTTGTTAACTGCTTGGTAGTTTTAAACTTGTTAACTGCTTGGTAGTGTTAAACTTGTTTATTGGCTTAGTTTTAAACTTCTTGTCTTTGTGTGATGATTGTCTCTGGCTTGTACTTGCTTTCAGGTGGAGTCAAGTGTCACGGAGTGGAGCATTGTGTCACGGGGTCAAGTCTCACGGAGTCTACTGTCGAGTGGAGCAATCAGAGTCTGGAGTCTAGTTTTTCTAGTATCGGAGTCTAGTGGGTGTAGTGTCACGTTTTAGTTGATCCGTAGTGTTTGTAATATTTGGAGTCTAGTGGAGCAATCAATTGTGTTCACGGATTGACTGTAGTGTTTGTAAAATTTGGACTCTACTTATCTATTTAAAGTGTTGTTATTCGATTATGAAGAATCACACAATCACATTCTCGACTTCTCACATTTGAAATATCACAAAAACTCTAGTAGCCAATCTCATTCTCTCCATCTCACGGTTCCCTCCTTCTCACCATTCAACATATTACCCAATCTCATTCTCTCCTTCTCACCGTAATATCTCCATCTCAATCTCTCCTTCTCACCAATCAAAATATTTGATCAATACGCCAAACATATTATCTCCTTCTCACCTCACCATTCAAAGAAGATCAAGCCAAAAATAAAAATAAAAAATGGCATCGTCTTCTCATAACACATTTGATGGATCAATGGATGATGCTTTTGATCAATATTTTGATCAAGCATTTGATCAATATTTTGATCAAGCTTTCGACAAATTCTCCAATGCCTATGGTGATCAAGAAAAAGAGAAAAAAACGAAGGAAACAACGAGCTTACTTCGAAAGAAATCGCGAAGAAGGCGATTTACGTTTATGGAATGATTATTTCAGCGACATTCCAACATATCCTCCAAATCTATTCCGACGACGATTTCGAATGAACAAACATTTATTCATGCATATTGTTCAGCGACTCTCTAACGAAGTTCAATTTTTTCAACCAAAAAAAGATGCTCTCGGAAGGGTTAGTCTCTCTCCACTTCAGAAGTGTACAGCAGCCATTCGTATCTTGGCATATGGGAATGCGGCTGATGCGGTCGACGAATACCTCCGCCTCGGTGCAACTACAGCTCGGTCGTGTTTGGAACATTTTGTGGACGGAATAATTTCTTTATTCGGTGAAGAGTACCTGAGAAGACCAACACCTGTTGATCTTCAACGTTTACTTGATATTGGTGAATATCGTGGATTTCCCGGGATGGTAGGAAGCATCGATTGTATGCATTGGGAGTGGAAGAATTGTCCCACCGCTTGGAAAGGGCAATATACTCGGGGTTCGGGTAAACCAACAATTGTTTTAGAGGCAGTTGCTTCATATGATCTCTGGATATGGCATGCATTTTTTGGACCTCCAGGTACCTTAAATGATATCAATGTTCTTGATCGCTCACCTGTTTTTGATGACATAATAAATGGTCAAGCTCCGCAAGTCACATACTCTGTCAACGGAAGAGAGTATCATTTGGCTTACTATCTAACTGATGGTATCTATCCGAAATGGGCAACTTTTATCCAATCAATTCCATTACCACAAGGCCCAAAAGCGGTTTTATTTGCTCAACGTCAAGAAGCTGTCCGAAAAGATGTCGAGCGTGCTTTTGGAGTCCTGCAAGCCCGTTTTGCCATTGTTAAAAATCCGGCACTTTTTTGGGATAAAGTCAAAATTGGGAAGATTATGAGAGTTTGTATCATACTCCATAATATGATAGTAGAAGACGAACGAGATGGATACACTTTGTTTGACGGTTCAGAGTTCCAAGAAGCTGAAGACAACGGAAGTTCACATGTCGATCTCACGTATTCTACAGATATGCCTTCAAATATCGTAAATATGATGAGTGTTCGAACTAGAATTCGTGATAGACAGATGCATCAACAACTGAAAGCTGATTTGGTTGAACATATATGGCGTAAATTTGGACGTGATGAAGACAACAACTGAGCTTGATTTTTTTTTTCTCGTTTGTTTTAGTAATCCTTGTTTTTATTTTTTTTAATATTATATGTTTAAAATGTTCTTGTTCAATAATGTTTTAATTAATAAATAAAATTTTATTTAAAAAATAATAATTAATATTTTATAAATTAAAAACCTCTAAATAAGATACAACCATTGGAGGTCAAAAAACATAATGTCTCTTAAGTGTGTTTCTTAATTGCTTTTAATTAGTTAAATAATGATTAAGATACACATAGTATATGAGTTGATCTTGCTCTTAAAAACCAACAACAGTGATGAAAAACTAGAAAATGTTCGTAATTTATTTGGGTTTATTTGAAAAATCATTGTGTCAATTTTATAACGATACTGAAGTTAATTGGGAAGAAGAAAACTTACACCCTTCGGTAAGCATTGGTTATTACTCTTTTCTTTTGAATTGTTGTTATGATGAATATTATGATGATTATCGGAAACACCGCTAACAACTTCCTGAATCTAAATATTGGTCTTGAACCAGGTTTGTTTGGTTCTATCTCTTTAATCTTTAATTTATTTCAAACAAATTTTTTGGTGTCTGAGGTTCTCTGTTTCATTTTTATTTTATTTTTTGGGTGAAAAAGGTCAACACGTTAGTAGGAAGAAAGAAATCATAATTTATACTCCCTCTGGATTTAAATATATGATGTTTAAGGTTTTACATACATATTAAGAAACAATAAATATACTATTTTAATTGTTACTTTTTGGTTATATCAATAAAGTTTCACCACTCATAATTTTACTTTTTAATTTATGTTTAAATTTTAAAAATAAATACATTAATTATATCTCAAAACATCTTACATTTGTATACAAAATAAAAAGATAGAACATCGTACATTCGTATACGGAGGGAGTATGTGATTATGAATAGAATGTTATCAGTATGATGATGAGACTATTTAGTTCAATAATATGCGTGGAAAAGATAACTAAAATTAACTATATGCATTTGATTATGTTTCATTCCCAAAAAAAATCAAGAAGCTAGAAGCAAATATCGTATGATTAAAATTAGTCTATCACCAAGCTATGAAATTGATCTTTTTGATTTGTTTTTGACAACAAATTAAATATATCAATTAATGAAGTGTATATTGGATTAAGTATATGCATTTTATTATGTTTCATTCCCAAAAAAAATCAAGAAGCTAGAAGCAAATGTCGTATGATTAAAATTAGTCTATCACCAAGCTATGAAATTGATCTTTTTTATTTGTTTTTGACAACAAATTTAATATATCAATTAATGAAGTGTATATTTTATTATTTCATCATGCAAATTGTCTGTTATTATCTAAATAAAAGACTCACATATTTATGGCATTGTTATATCTTAAATAAAAAAAATTGATTTCTTTTTGATAGCCAAAAAAGTTAGGTAGTTTTATTTTCATTGAGAACTATTTATATTTATAACATTTAGAATTAACAATGTTCTAATAAAAATCTGATTCAGAATTTTACAAAATATTTTTGAATTTGGAATGTAACAGAATTAAACATTGTTATACCGACCATGCATAGCATGGGCCACAATCCTAGTTTGGAAATAAATATGAAACTTAATTTTCATGGTGAAATAGATTTAGAAGTTTTTTCTCGGAGATAAATAGCATGAGGTCATTGTTTGGGAAACATTTAGTGCTATACGATTTTTCTCGTGGAAAAATAACTTTGTCGCTCCAAAAATTTATTTTTGAAGTCTACTCTATTTTGAATGTTTTTGAATAGGCAGATTTTTCGGATTTGAGATAGATTTTGAAAGACTTCTGGGATAATTCTTGGAAAACTTTCGGAAGATTCTCGGAAGACTTCTTAGGAAATCTTCTAATGTAATTTATGCTAGAAGACTTCCCACGAAGTCTTCAGAAAGTCTTCCAAAGTCTTCTGTCCAAAGTGGTACAAAGAGATGATGTGAAGTGGAGTCCAAGCTTATCTATGTTGAGGAATAATATCTAGCTGTGTAAATAATTTTGTTTATGGTTTTTTTATGATTTGTATGTGTAATATTTTAGTTGTGAATTATTTTGTAAACTTTAAGAGATGTTAATCAAAAGAATGGTAAATATGTTCATGTTTTGTCAAAAGTACTTGACTTCATTAAAGTTATTGATGCAACATACCAAAAAATATTTTAATAATTCTACCCACACATAACAAAGCACAACAACACAAAAACTTAGTAAAATTTGCTAAAACTTAGAGAGAAGACTTCTCAAGAAACCTTAGTCAAATTCACAAAAGATCAAAATTGAATTTTAAGCGAAAGTTGAAATTTAAATCTCATGGAAGTTAAAAATTGTATCTTATGAGGAAGACAACACAAACACAGAACATCAACTTAATAAAACAAAATCATCGGAGAAGACTTCTCCGTTTAGCTAGAAACATTATTAAACATCAATGTTTGTAACTTCATAATTATCACCAATTAAGTTATAAATTCGACTCAGTAGTCCCAATATTGACTAATAAACATGAATTAGCAAGAATATATTAAAAATTTATTTTAATTTTGGATAAATTTGAAGTTTAATTAAGATTTACGTAGAAGACTTCTTTTGAAGTCAATCACGGAAGACTTCAAAAGAAGTCTACTCTGTGTAGACTTCAAAAGAAGTCTTCTATTTAGGTCACTTTTGCAAGAAGTCTTCTTTACAGAAGAAATCTTCGGAAGTCTTCCTTTGTAAATATTGGCTTACTTTTGAAATTGATTTTTTTTTCAAAATTCCCGGATAAACACGTTACTTTTGAATTTGACCGAAGTTAGTCAGAATTTTTACTTTTTGTAGAAGACTTATAGGGAAGTCTACCTGGAGAATACTTCAAAAGAAGTCTTCTCTAAGTCTTCCGGAAGTCTTCTCAATGTCGCAAGAAGTCTACTAAGTTACTTTTGCAATTGATTGTATTTGACTTTTCGAGAGAAGACTTCTTTAGAAGTCAAGTCTTCCGTCGGATGACTTCTCTATAAGTTTTTTATACTATTATTTTCCAATTGCAAAAGTAATCCACACAGACATCTTTCGGCATTGAGAAGACTTAGGGAAGACTTTTAGAAGACTTCTGTAGAAGTTTTCTTCAGGAAGACTTCTACAAAAAGTCAAATTTCTGACCAATTTCGTTCAAATTTAAAAGTAACATGTTTATTCGAGAAGACTAGTCTTCTCTGGGAATTTCAAAATTTTTTGTTTACAAAGGAAAGTTAGAAGGCTTTTAGGGAAGTCTTCTATTAAAAACACACAAAAAGATCAATTGCAAAACTAACATATGCATCGACCAGAAGACTTCTAAAGTCTTCTCGATGAAGAAGACTTATAAAGAAGTCTTCTTCGTCGAACAGATCTGAAAAATAAAATGTAGTTCACGATTTTATACCTTGAACTCGTGAGATAACTTGCGTGGTTTCTCCAATCACCCAGAACTTCACCACAACAGCTACCTACTCGTTAATCACCAAGAATTATGAACTTATGAACCTTACATAATTTGTAATCAAAATCTTCTGTTTTTTTTATGAATTTTGAGAGAAAGTGTAAGATATGTGGTTTGTGTGGATAGAAAATGAGAAAGGATGAGAAAAATTGAAACTTTAGGGCATTAACACTCTCAATTTGGTAGTTCATGGTGGTTGAGGTATTGATGTCAATGACAAAGTTGTAAATATTTGGTGAAGATGAAGATGGTAAGGGAAAAACATTATTTTCGAAAAAAAATAAAGGCATTTTCGTGAATAACTAGAACTTCTAGGGTGAATAGGACAAAACAAAGTTTCAAAAAAAGCATAGGTTATTTTTGTGTTTGACTTGAAATTTTGAGTTATTTTTGAAAGAACCCCTATTTTTTCCCGTAATTTTAAGCCAATACAAATACAATAAGTATAGTTAAGTTTTTTTGAAGTTTGCAATTAGTTAATAAAACATGCATTGAAAATGCAAAAAAATAGATTTCTTTTGAAACAAATTTTTTCTCTAGATAACTTTGTGAAACAAATAGAATAAATAATACTCCATCCGTTTCATATTAAGTGTCGATGTAGAGAAATTTTTTCCTTACAAAATATATGTCGTTTCCGACTTTCAATGCAAAATTTATTAATTTTATTTAACAATTTATTTTTCTATTGATAGAAATATAGTTAGGTGTATAGTTAATTGTGGTTTTATATAGGAAATATATAAAATTAATTATTTTGTTAATCTGTGTGCACAAACCAAAGTGAGAGGAGTACTTTTTAATAAACGATATGTTTGAAGCAAATTAACACTCTTTTAAGAAACTAAATAAACATCATCAAGTGATTTATATATATTAATAAACATCATCAGTAATTAGTTAGTACTAATAAGCTGACTTTTGCAATAGCGATTAGGATGATGCTACGTAAGCAGTTACCGAAATTACGATTTTGCCCTTAAAGGCCAAGTCAGCGGTATGGTTTCTATTTTATTTTTGGGATTCGTCGGTTCCCTCTTTGCGACGAATCCTGCAATCCAGTGTTCCTCAATCATCTAAACCAAGATCTCGTGCTTTCCTCCGGTCTATGCGAGTGCACGATTCGTAACGTACACCCATCTCCCCAAGTTTCCTCCTCCAAGATCCCTTTCTTCTCCTTCCACGAGCCTGTGCTTGTCACAATCTCCACGTATTGACTCGAAACAGCAATTGCATAGATAACGAATCGCGTTGTCTCTTGGGGGTCAAAAAATCATGGAGATTTCTCACCGAACCTTTGCTTTCTTGTTGTCACTCTGCCTCTTGCTGCAAACGTCTCTCTCGATCGAGAATTTTCACCAAGCGTAAGTCTGATCTCCTCTTGTTTCTCGTGCTCATCAGATTTGTATATGAGAATTTGGGGTTAAAAGTTTTAGTTTTTGTTCGATTCTGAATTATCCGACCGCATGCATTGTTCTTTGGTCGGAATGATGTAATCTTTGGATCTCATTCTTTAGACAGATAGGTTTTGTTTCATTGCAATCTGATGGAAACAAATGTTTTTTTTTTTGTGTATTTGATAATGCATTAATTTTATTTTCCTGTTTTGTCTATTGCTAGTAGTTGCTGAAGTGTTATTAGGTTCTATTATAGTCACATTGTTGGTAGAAAACTGGGTAGACTAGTAGCAATTCACTGTCATCAAAACTGTAGCTTTTGAATATTTTTTGGAAATCTTCTTGATACCGATTGGGTTCTTGTTGCTTATGCAGGTTTCCTATAGTGGAACCTGATCCGAATCATACGAAGCTTCGTCTTAGCAGAGAAGGTTTGGAAGCTATTAGCAGAATCACTACTCCCATCGCTGCTGTTGCGGTATGTGAAGAGTCCTGTTTTGACTCAGAGACCAACAAGTTTGTTCCTTTTTTTTTCTGTCTTATCCCTCACATTTTGCTTGTTATTTCATATGTTTTTGAAACATTAGGTGATTGGCCCCTATCGTTCTGGAAAGTCTTTTCTACTCAATCAGCTTCTTTCCCTTTCCTGTTATGAAGGTGTGCTTCTCATTCTAATATCAGACATGGTGATGCTGAACCTTCATTTTGCATATTTTTAACTTCCAAATATTTACAAATTCATCAGGTTTTGGTGTTGGGCACATGCGTGATACCAAAACAAAAGGTACGTCACCAATGTCCTGAGGACAATCTCATCCTCCAATTGTAAAATATATTCTTGCTATTGAAAGGTTTAAACTTTTTTTTGTTGGAATCCACTTGATTGTTGTGAACAGGGATTTGGGTATGGGGAACACCACTAGAGCTAGAGATCGACGGAGTAAAAACTTCCATTATTTACCTCGACACTGAAGGATTCGAAAGTGTTGGGAAGTCCAATGTTTATGACGATCGGTACCCATACAGTTTACTCTTTCAACCTTTAGACATTTTGTTTGATTATGCTTTGGATATTTAACCAACTGTTTTCGCTGATTATTTTTTTTCAGAATATTTGCTCTGGCAACGGTGATGAGTTCTGTGCTTATCTATAATCTGCCTGAAACTGTAAGTTGTCCTGCCTCGGTGTCTTTGTTTGGATTGCTTATGGAATCTAGATACTGAAGTGAAGTTATTAACCTTAGTCATCTTAGCCATTTTCCTCCCTTTTAGTATTTGACAAGCAATTCAGAATAGTTGCTCCAATCAAATTTTGTAGAATTTAGTTTGTGACATGCAATCCCAAGGAAAAGTGAATGCGCTCTTGATCTTGTAGTAGGAAGTTTACATATATGTGTGTGCAAACATAAGAGTAACTAGTTTAGTGTTAGAAAGAACTTGATCTACGTTTCTATATTCTGATATGAGTTTTTCATCAGATACGCGAAGCTGATATTTCTCGGCTCTCCTTTGCTGTTGAGTTAGCAGAAGAATTTTATGGAAGGTTTGCTCAAAATGTCACTCAGCACTTCTCTTTTGTTAATAACATGCCTTTATGAATACTGACTAGCTTCGATTTTTCATTGGCTCATTCTACTCGATTGGCAGAGTAAAGGTACTTCCCTAACGCTGCTTCTACTATTCTTGATCAATGGAAATCTTCAAAACTTTTTTTCTTTCTCATTATCTGCATATCCTGTAGGGACAAGATGTTGCTTTCGAACCTTCAAAGCTCCTTTGGCTTATCCAGCGTGATTTTCTGCGTAAGTTCATGGTGCCTTTGACAATAACATTCATATTAGTGCTTTAATTTTATGTTTATCTTATCCATTTCAATGTTCCCGTTTTCTCTGGGTCATGATTAACAAACACTATTCCAACTTCATGCAGAAGGGAAATCTGTAAAGGAAATGGTGGATGAAGCACTCAGACACGTCCCTAATGAAGATGGTCAGAGTTCCTTTTCCATTTTTTAAATTCTCAGGCAGCATCCCTTGTTAATTGATTGTTTTGGTTTATTATGTTTTCAGGTAACAAAAATATTGATCAGGTATTTTCTTTTCTTTTTTTATTCTGCATCGTACCAGTAATTATCATTACTAGCTCTTAAGTCAGAACGTTTTCTTGTTTTCCACATTTTTCAGGTTAACCGGATCCGGGACTCCTTGGCTATTATGGGTGATAACAGCACAGCCTTTAGCTTACCACAGGTTAGGAAACTGTATATGGTTGCATATTTGCTAAAATGGCTGTTTTTGTGTATGAAAATATTTGGTGTTTTCTCAAAAATCTTTAAATCATGCTCATAAATTACTCTTTCCAGTGCTTGTTGAAGCCTTTGAGTAGTATGATTTTCCACAAGTTGTTTCAGATGAAACTCTCTTGAATTTTTCTTTTTCATGTGGAATATTATGTAAAGATGGTCTGATCTGACACTCTATTTTTCGAGCTATAATGTGTAGATAGATGTTTATTTGATCATAACTTTGCTCCTTGTTTTTTTTCTATGTTATTTAGCCCCATCTCATGAGGACAAAGCTATGTGATCTGAAGGACGAGGACCTGGACTCTACCTATGTTGCAAGGCGTGATCAATTGAAAAAGCTCGTTGCTAGTATTCTCCGCCCAAAGATAGTGCAGGGGAAAGCACTTAATGGAAAGGAATTTATTTCTTTCCTTGAACAGGTGAATGTCTATCCTTTATGCTGAGTGGAAGTCATATGGCTGATATGCCTTCTATGCTTACTATTGATATGTTGCGATTCTGAACCTGTGATTGCTCTAATCTACAGATATTGGATGCGCTAAATAAAGGAGAGATCCCATCAACAGGGTCACTAGTTGAGGTTTTCAATAAAGATATCGTTGAGAGATGTGTGAAACAGTACCACGAGAGGATGGTGAAATTGCGGCTACCTATGTCTGAAGAACATCTCCAAGGTGCCCATGAAACTGCACATGATGAAGCTTTAAAAGCATTTGATGCTCAACATTTTGGAAGACAGCATGCAAAGAAATCTGTGGATCAGTTGGATGAACAAATGAAGGAGGTACGAATCCATATATGCTAATCTGAATTTCTATCAAGTGACTTTTCAAAGACTAGCTAGGCTTAGTGGATGATTGTGACGTGGAAATATTATTTATTATACAGGTATTCAAGAATTTTGTTCTTGCAAATGAGTACCAATCGTCAAAGCTCTGTGAGGCGCTATATACAAAGTGTGAAGATGACATGGACCACTTGCAATCTCTCCGGCTCCCTTCCATGGCTAAGTTCAATGCAGGTTTCGTGTACTGCAACCAAAGTTTTGAACACCAATGTGTTGGTCCTTCGAAACAAAACTATGAACAAAGGTTAACCAAGGTAATATATACACGTCTGTCTACGTTGTGCTTGAAGTATTGAGTTTACTAGAAGACATGTAACAGTTATGTTGCTTGTGTGCAGATGATGGGAAAGGCACGGTCTCTGTTCATCAAAGAATACAATAACAGACTGTTCAACTGGCTTGTTGCGTTCTCTCTTGTAATGGTGGTTGTGGGACGGTTCATTATAAAATTCATTTTATTAGAAATGGCGGCATGGATACTCTTCATATTCTTGGAGACATACACAAGGATGTTCTGGACAGCAGAGTCTCTTTATTACAACCCAGTCTGGCATTTCATTGTTGGGACATGGGAAACTGTAGTGTATAGTCCCGTTCTCGACTTGGACAGGTAACAAGAAATTGAACTTCTCGAAACTTCTCTGCTTTATCTAATACGTTTGTATATTTGGTGAATAGATGGGCGATTCCTCTAGTCTGCATAATTGCATTGTGTGTGCTTTATTGGCGGTGTTATGGGAAGAGGAAACATGGGTCTAGTTGGCTTCTTCCGATGTACAACAACCAGAAGAATGGTCGGAACAGGGAACGGTCAGAGTAAAACACATTGCTCCTTCGCCCTTACGACTTATAGCATCTTCTCGGGCATGCTCGTTGTTTTTAATCATCCGAAGCTTTCTGCCCGTTACTACCAGTTTTTGGACGCTGAAAAATATCAAGTGAAGAAATATTCGAGAGGATGATTTAATTGATCTAAGTTGGTTTGATTGATGCCTGTATTACTCTGTACCATTCACATAGAATAACCTTTGTAACGTTTTTTTAACTTTATATATGATATATATGGTTGGATCTGTTTTATCTCTAAGTGATATGGCTTCTGTAGCATAGCTATAAGAAGATTCAAAGTAGCAGTTGCAATTACACCTGGGCATCTATGATATCGGTTCAGTTCGGGTATTTCGATTTTCGGGTAGAGGGCTAAAGAATCCATTTATTACCTGATTTATTTTCGGTTTGGATAGTTTCGGGTTATGTTTGCTTCAGATAGTTTCGGATTCGGTTCGCCCGGAAAAAATAGGTTCTCATTTGGTTTCGGTTCGGGTAGTTCAAGTAATATATCGATTATTTAAGATAAAATATCAAATAATTAGGATAATTTAGATAAAAATTTAAGATGTTCGGATTACTTTAGATATTTTGGATAAATATAAATATATATATATATATATAGTAAATTATTAGGTGGAATAAAAAAGATAGATGTGGGAGAATAAAAAGTAAAAATAGGATGTTGAATAAAAAGAACCAATTTACATAGTTTAATGGTGATTGCGGGACGCAGTCGGTGCATTATAAAATTCATTGATAAAAAATGGCGGCATAAATATCCCCTATATATTATTTGTGAAACATTACAACTTCTTTTTGTAGGCACATGTCATCGTTAGGATGATTCTTAGAATTACTAGAGAAATAGGTTGGTCCATCTAATTATATAATAAACTTTTTATTAAACTAACCATAAATTCATTATTAATGTCAATTATTATTTCCTTAAATAAAGATTACGGAATTGCCTAATGTGGGTAAAGTATATATGACAATTAATGATTTTGAATAAAAAAAATCTGATAAAAAAAATGTATCTTCTATCAAATTTGTTTAATTTAAAACTATTAAAATAACTTAAAAAAAAAACAAAATAACCATATTATAAAAATTTAGATTTTTCTGTATATTTTATATTTTGAGTTTTAAAAAATGACTATAAATTACTAAAATTGTTAAAAGTCTCACATTCAAATTTTGCGATCCATGGTTTAAAATTTTTGTTATGACAAAATACAAATGATTACAAAATCATATAAGTAAAAGTCTAATTTAATTAATCATTAAGATTTAAAATATATATGTATATATATATCATTCTAAATTAAACTATAAACCATATTGAATAAATAAATATTTTAGTTTCAAAATTTACTTTGAATAATTTTTTTGATAAAAGTTTTGAACTAACATTGATAAATTTTTTTAAATTATCAATTACTAAAATTATTAGTCCCACAATGAAATTTTTGTTATCAGTAATTTAAAGTTTTTGCTATTAAAGATACACATGATCAAAAAAAACATATGAGTAGAAAACACCATTAAAAAAAATAGACATTAATATTAAAAATATACTATGTATGTTAATATCATTTAAATTTAATTACATATCCTATCAAATTTTTTTAAAAAATTGTTTGTATTAATAAAATTGATTTATACGTTCGCACCAATTTTATTATATATGTAATAGTTACTGGCTTTTAATTATTTAATATATATTTATTATTTCATAATATGTAAGAACATATAATACATAAAATAATTTATATATATAATTTTTATCCCGCGCAAAGTGCGGGTCTTAATCTAGTTTTTCATATTCTTGGAGACATACACAAAGATGTTCTGGATAAAGTGACTCTTGTATCACCTTATCACCATGTCGTGTATAGTCCCGTTCTCGGAGACATACACAAACATGGCAAAATGTCGTGTATAGTCCCGTTCTCGACTTGGACAGGTAACAACAAGTCAAACTTTCTTGCAACCTTTCTGCTTTATCTAATACGTGTGTATATTTGGTGAATAGATGGGCAATTCCTATAGTCTGCATTAATTATTGTATTCTTTGTGCTTTATTGGCGGTGTTATGGAAAGATGAAACATGGGTCTAACTGGCTTCTTCCGATGTATAAAAACTAGAAGAATGGTCGGAACATGGAACAGTCAGAGTAAACACATTGTGACTTCCCCTTATAACTTATAGCATTTCTCGGGCATGCTCATTTTTTTAATCATCCGAAGCTTTCTGCCCATAACTACCAAATAAATTTCAAAAAAAAAAACACTGAGAGGAAAATGTGGAAAGAAGGAGACAAATCATGATCACTAGCTAATTAACTCTGAACATCATTGATGATCCCATATCTTAAGTAGGAGGTTTCTGGGCGGCGGTAGTCGCAGCCGCAACTTTTTTACCACCAGAATTAACTCGTCCGGTAAACATAAGAATTAACTCGTCCGGTAAACATTGCGTTATACAAACATTTATTTATAGCTTTGGACATCTGTAACTGTTCGGGTAACTAAAACCAAAATTATTCACGCAAAAGATATATAACTTATATCATAACCAACTATCAACCATGCAAATTTGTATGAAGATGTATTTTATTCATATTGTACGTGGTCTGTATGCAAGTCTAGCCGGCGGTAGGGACTCTGACGACGATACGGTTCCCATCAACCCTAACCCTGACCCGGTTACACCTGAAGTCTGTAGTCACTGGAGTTCCATCCAAAATCACGATTGCATCGACTCTCGTGTTCTCTCTTTCTATCACCGAAGCCGCATAATCTCCATTTGTTCCCACAAGCTCCGGCCATGAGTTCTTCCCTGCATGCACTCAAAGCAACAACATAAGTTCTGATTGTAACTTACATATGGTAGGTTAGAGATCAGTAAGCCCATCACTCGATTTACCAGTCTGACATTTAAAAAAAATCATAGTGCCCTAGATCAAATGAAAGTTTGTGCCCTTGTTTTTATTAAAATATTTTATAGTCCACATACAACTGAAATTATTGTATAAAATTGTGATGTACTAAAAGAGTGGTTCTTTTGCCTATGCTCCATAAGAAAATTCCATGGAACATTTTTTTTGAAAGAGTCCTGCATATTTCAAGTGTTTACTTATAGATATGTTGAACCACAACAGATCTAAATGCTTTGAAGGTATATATATATATCTAACTTATAAAGAACATCAGCTCAGAGTGTTTATAATTCTATTGGTCGACAGTTTTTTAGCTATAAAGAGTTTAAACAACAAGAAAAATTACCAGGACAGTCGGACGACATTTTTTTCTTCCTCTGTTACATGTGTAGTGTTGTGATGTACGTATTTGCTATGCTCATCTTAAGGGATTTGGTTCAATTTATAGATTGAATACGTCTATGTGTCGGTGTCGGTGGTACTCGGTGAGGGCTTGCAAATTCAGTCAAATTAACAACTAACCGGGTTTAACATCCTACTTTTCTGACTTTTAAAACCCGATGGATAAGCTTTGACAAGTTGCATCGTTTTGGTAAACCTTTGAAAGATATATTTATTACAAGTATTCAAGTTTTGATAAGATAGACCGTTAATTAGTAGAATCGCTATCATATTTTAGATGGACGTTACGTCACGGTTCCTGATATATGCTTACCAGGAATGATGTTCTTACAAGTAATTTTCTTCTAAGTATACATATCGTGAACAAGATGAAGTTTCAAAATTAGAGCGTGCCTTTCAGCTCATATATTGGTATGATCTGGCGATAAAAACTTATTATGGAAACATCACCACGTCTTGACCATGCATATATAACGTACATATAAACAACTGTCAATAAAAGGGACATCCAATTCTTATATTCCTCAAGATGTATTATGTGAAACGACACACAACGCATGCATATCACATACGTTATATAACAATTGTCCATATATAGAACTAATGCAAGCATATTTTATATAACTTATTAATTATTATAGACTATGCAAAACAGTCTAGATGCCTTGAACCATGTATTAGCTTAACGTTACAACAATTAATGAATATGCTGTTAAGGGAAATAAAAATATGAAAGAAAAGCCAACTAAAGGCCGTAATTATATCAATAGACGATAAGGTTTAGAGACGAACCTTTTTTTTTTTTCACTGTGAGACAAACCTATATAAGAAAACCATTGAATGCCGTTTTCTTCCGTTTTTTTTGTTTTTGTACTGACGATGATGTTTGCTATGCTTTGTTTTCTATAATCTGAGTCCAATATATAATAGGATATGATAAACGTTACTTATCTGTGAGGTGTACCATGTTTTCTTTGTGGCAGGGCACATGCATGATCAAATAAAGGAGCGGTTACTCACCTTAATGAATACGAGGTTAAGATCTGCGCCTTACGCGAAATGAATATTATATATAAACTATTTTTTAGTATTATATATCATTTTACATTTTATGAAATAATAAATATATATTAATATTAAAAAGTCAGTAATTGTTACGTATAATATCAAATTGATGTGAATACATAAATAAATTTTATTAATCATAACAAACACTTTTTATTTTATATGGTCTATAATTAAATTTAAATGATATTAACATAGATATATAGTATATTTTTAATATTGATATTTATTAAATAATTTTTTTCCTACTCATACTGTTTTTTATCATTTGTATCTGCTATAACAAAAATTTTGAATCACTGATAACAAAAAATTTCATTGTGTGATGTTTAATAGTTTTTGTAATTTATAATTTAAAAACAAATTCAATGCAAAGTTTAAAGTTTAAAATTTAACTATTAAGTTGTCAATATTTGTTCAAAGCTTTTATCAAACAATTGTTCAAAGAAAATTTTAAAATTAAAATATTTATGTATTTTATATGGTATATAGTTAATTTAAATGATATTAATATATACATAAATACATATATGTATTAAATGAGTTTTTATACTTATATGATTTTCTAATCATTTGTATGTTGTCATAACAAAAAATTTTAAACTATGGTTCACAAAAATTTGAATGTGATACTTTTAACAATTTTAGTAATTTCTAGTCGTTTTTAAAAATTCAAAATATAACATATACAGAAAAATCTAAATTTATATTATATGGTTAATGTGGTTGTTTAATTTATTTTAATAAGTTAAAATTAAGAAAAATGATAGAGGATACACTAATTTTTATAATATCTTTATTATTCAAAATCATTAAATGTGATATATATACTTTAGCCATATCAGACAACTCCGTAATTTTTATTTATGGAAAAAATGAAAAACATAATCATTAATTTATGGTTAGCTTAATAAAAAAATTATTATATATTTTGATGGATCAACCTATTTTTCTAAAGATTCTAAGAATCATTATTGTGCTGATGACACATGAGTATTTTAAAGAGAAAAAGACAAAAATAATACTAAATCAAGTTTATGTTCCCAAACTAGCACTCAAGGTCAAAAATCACAAAAATAGCACTTAATGTTTTATCAAAAGTCACAAACTTATGGTTTAGAGTTAAAGGGTTGGGTTTAAGATTTAGGGTTTAGGGTTTAGAGTTTAGGGTTTAGGGTTTAGATTTTAGGGTTTAGGGTTTAGGGTTTAGGGTTTAGAGTTTAGGATTTAGGGTTTAGGGTTTAGGGTTTAGAGTTTAGGGTTTAGGGTTTAGAGTTTAGGGTTTAGGGTTTAGAGTTGAGAAATGAGGTTTTGGGGATAAGATTTCAAATTTTGAAAAATAAAAAAATTAAAATTTTCAAAGGATAAACTTAGAAATATGCTATTTTGGTCATTTTAGTTTTTGAGTGCTATTTTTGTGATATAAACTTAGAAATGTGATATTTTGAAGATTTGCCCTATTTTAAATGTTGTAATGTTTATCTTTTAATATATCTGGGATAATATTTAACCTAGGAACGAAAAGATAGACAAGAGAGTAAAATAGTTTTACGATTTGATTTTTTTATCGATAGGATATTACCACCTTAGGATTAGGAATATATGGATCCTATTGAAATTTGGGATATCCGAATGATTTAGTTGGATCATGGATGTTGGAGTCGGATAATATTTCCACGTAAGACTTTTGACGGACAGTAACACTTCACAGGATTTCGTAGGTCCCACACGCTGTCATCTTTTTTGTTTCTACAAAATTGTGGCCAATAACAAAGTACCACGTGTAACCTTTGATTTTTTAGACAGGTCCACGCCATACACGGTCCATACACCTTATGACATCCAGACAGGAACACTTCACACGCTTTATGTAGGACCCAGATGCTATCCTCTATCTCTTTCTACAAATTACACCCAATAAAAAGTCGCCACGTGTACCCTTTGATTTTATAAGCACATAGGATAGACTGAAAAAAAAAAAAATCTGAGGAAAGCGATGAAGTCTGGTTTCTCCGCCGATGATTCAACCGATTCTTTCTGGCCGCCACCACCGCCGTCTCCGCCTCTATCTCCGGGAGACGGTATGACCAGAAGCCAGTCGGAGTGGGCCTTCCAGATGCTTCTCGAAGAGATATCCTCCGTTCCCGCGGGGAGTTCCATCTCCTCATCTTCGGCGACGGACAACGCAATCGGACGGTCGTATACCCAGGTTCGATCTGAGTCGTCCGTTTCTCGAACTGAAGAAGCTTCATCTAACGTCGTGGAGATGCCAAAGCCGAGTCGTAACGGTGCTCCGTCGTGGTCTGTTGAGGAGATGGATCCTAACTACTACCAAGCGATTCTCAAGAGCAAGCTTGAACTCGCCTGCGCTGCCGTTGCGCTTCGTGTTCGTCTTTTGTCAATCTCTTACGTTTTTGTACAGAAAGAGAAGATCTTTTTTTTTTGATACGGCGGTTTGGTTGTTTGGTTTTATGCCAGGTGTCTACTACTGTGACCCCGGAAGATTCGAGTGCTTCGTCTGGTAATCAAAATCAGGTTTCTCCGGTTGGATCTCAAACTCAAGGTTCGTTCCCCTTGTTGGCTTCCTCTGTTTATTTGATTAGGCGATAGTGACTCACTGATATAACCATTTAAAGTCCATATTGCACTTTAGTGTAGTCTTCAGTACTGTTTTTTTTTTTTTTTTTTTCATTTTTACATCTTGTTTCATTGTGCTATGTTGTATGAGTTTTTAGATTCTTCACAGCCAATAACTACACTCATTCTGCTAGATCCTTCTTTTTGTTTTTATTTTTTTCCCTTTTACATGAAAAATGGATCCTTTTATACATTGTAAGGTTATGCCGTGGCACAAATGTCGCCTGCTGTTTCATCTGTCAGTGATGCTCCCTCATTAGACACACAGAGACAACGAGATATTCAGTCCAGGCTAGCTAACAGTGGTTCAGATGATTCTGATGACGAAGATCCTGATGGAGAGACTGTAACAACAGTGAATGATGATCCTACCGATGTTAAGCGTGCTAGGAGGTACTTATCTTCTACTATTCACAGGAAGCTTTCTATCTCTTGTTTAGTTGTTAGTGCTGTCCTGACTTTAGTTTTGCTAAATATTCACAGGATGCTTTCAAACCGAGAATCCGCTAGGCGCTCTAGAAGAAGAAAGCAAGAGCAAATGAGTGAATTTGATTCACAGGTGTGTCCTGACATTGCAACAGTTACTCATGCATGAAAGAAGTAAACCAAGGATTGACACAAACGTTTTACCTTTTTTGTAGGTTGGCCAATTACGTGGTGAGCATTCAACTATGCTTAAGCGTCTTAGTGAGGTCACTCAGAAGTTTAGCACCGCTGTTGTCGATAACAGAATCTTAAAAGCTGATATCGAAACATTGAGAACAAAGGTACATATACATTTTGCTCTTTTATCTTCTGCAAGCCTTTCAAGTTTATGATCCTCAGTTCTTTCTTAAGAGAGATTATTTGCTCTGATAACACTTATTAACTTGTGTAGGTGAAGATGGCAGAGGACACTGTGAAAAGAGTGACAGGGATGAACCCTAGGCTTTTGGCAAAACCATACAGCATACCATTCGATAGGACACTGATGGGTTCTTCACAGCCAAACTTGAATCAAACCGACATGATTCCAAATCAAATATCAGAGGACAACAGTTTTGCAAGCAACTCGGTTGTTACTTTGGAATCCGGTTGCAATGCTTTTGAAGCCACAAGCTGGATTTGTGATAAGGTAAATAGGAACAACTGTTTTTGGTTACAGTTTACTATGTTCAAGATTGTTTGATGCTCATTGGTTTTGTAATTTGACGACTTACAGGATGCACCTTGAAGAAATGTGGTGGAGCCTAAAGGTGTGTCCTTAAATGATCGTTGGACAATTTAATTATTGGAGACAAGATCTTATGGAACAAGAAAAACTTTTTTATGTGTATCAAATGTTGTGTAGCCTTTTTATTTTTTTACTTTAGTTATGACTTATTAGCATGACAAGCCTGATCTATGTTACTTTGTCTAGACTTTACTGCTTTCGCCATCAGACACCTTCAAACCACTCTCTTGGTTAGGGGGTGTGACTCAAAAGGACTCCAAACATATCTTGGTTATTCAAATCTTGGCCCATCGGTTGGACCCGACCCCATAATCCAAAACGAGCTCTTAAGTCTGGGGATGAAGATATTTCTTATGAGATCAGCTTGTGGTCTCAGGAAATGATCTTATAGCAAATGAGCAGTGGAAACACATTATGGATCAGTGAATATACGGTGCAATGATCCATTCTTAGTGTTAACTGTCTAGCAAGTTAGGACCAATCTCACGAGAAAATGACCTTATAAAATCTCCTCAAGAATAGGTTAGATTACATCTAGCTTTTGACACAGTTTAACACACTCATAACTGTGATAGTAGTATTTGACTCTTTTTTGCATGATACATTTGTAAACAAAGTTTCCAAATTTTAAGAAGGATAAAATCATAGATGTTAAACTATAATATTTTGAAATGCAACACACAAGGAAACATATTATTTTGTAAAACTCAAAAGTTATATAATATTTTGAAATATAAATTTAATAACCAAAAAAAAAAACATAATACCGTAGTATCCAAAAAATATCTTATATCGATAAAATTTACTAAAATAATATGATATAAGTTACTATATATATAATTTACTAAAACAATAATGCTATATTATTTAAACATAACAATGTATTTACTTATAAAATCTCACGAAATACTAAAATGATAGATGTTAAATTATATTTTTTTAAAGCATGGAAATATAAATTATCCTAAACATATATCATTTCTATAGAATAACTAAATAAAATATTGTCTCCAAACTGTAGAAATTAATGAGATTTTCTATTTGATTAATTTAGTTTAACTAATTCAAAAATATATTAGTAAGTCATAATAATTAATAAAAAGGTAAAATATACAAAGCAAATTAATGTATACTAATAATTTTAAATAATAAACATAAACAATAAATTATAGAGTTACGTGATATATAATGCTAAAATATAAATTATATATCTAAAATGTTTATGATAATGTTAAAGTTATATATTTATTAAATGAAAAAAATAGATCAAACTCTAGTGCGATATTAAAAAAAAGAATCCCACGTGATGGAAATAGTAATCTTTTTTTTTATTATCTTTGTTATTAACAGTTTAATAAATAATCTTGCTGTTTATTGGCATAAACTAAACTCAAGTGAATGTCTTGTTAATATTAACAGATTACATCATTCAATCATGTAAACAACACTGTCTTAACAGCATCCGCCCAAATCTCTGGCGACTTCTCTAAAGCTCATTCCCAATATCAAAGTAAAATGGCGAATACGACTACGAGCCCCGACGGAGATGGCGGAGAAAGCGGCGGTTCGGTTAGGGAGCATGACAGATACCTACCAATAGCGAATATAAGCAGGATCATGAAGAGGGCGTTGCCTCCCAACGGAAAGATTGGGAAAGATGCTAAAGACACTGTCCAAGAATGCGTCTCTGAGTTCATCAGCTTCATCACCAGCGAGTATGTTGTTTGCTGCTTCTCTTTAGTTTTTTTTTTTTTTCTTGGAATTTAGATTCTGATTTATTTAGCTTAGAAAGTCTTTAACTTTATATCTGAATTTCGAATTTATTCTTGCTTTCAACCATCTTAGTCACATGTGGAAGTAGTAGCGCTTCTTGATCTTGGAACAAGATGAATCTGTTTGTTTTGTGTTGTTTCTCCTTTTTGTTCCTTTTTAAGACATAAAGTATGGTTTTTTGATCAGGACATGAGAATATGAGATACACATCATGTATTTCGTTCTAGATAAGCTTTGGGACTGTAGCTGCTTTCTACCATCTGAAGTTTTTAGCTTCAAAAAACTGCGCTACAGACTCTTTTGCTGGTCTTATACTTTGATTAACTGGACTGTAATCAGAAATTGATTGTTTTCTGTTTTTTTTTTTTTTAAATCTCAAACGGCGGCTTTGAATTTCTTTTCTGCTTAATCAGGGCAAGTGATAAGTGCCAGAAAGAGAAAAGGAAAACTGTGAATGGTGAGGATTTGCTGTGGGCAATGTCAACATTAGGATTTGAAGATTACTTGGAACCCTTAAAGGTGTACCTTGCGAGGTACAGAGAGGTAAGTTACATTTCACTTCTGCTTTTAAGCTCTTGCTACGTGAGACTGATTCTGTCTTTTCATTTACCTGTGTATGTTGCTGAAACAATCCTTCTGTTGCAGTTGGGAGGTAATAAAAATCCCATACGCCATCATTTCCACATTTTTATTTTACCCCTCCGAGAGTTTCTATGTAAGAAATTGCTCATTGGTGGTTTACATTTATGACAGGGGGATAATAAGGGCTCAGGAAAGAGCGGGGATAGTAACAACAGAGATGCAGCTGGGGGTGTTTCCGGTGAAGAGTTGCCGGTAGTATAGAGCCCAATGCTACAACCTTTCTGTATGTTTCTTAATTTGTATTAGTGTTATTAGCTCTGACTTGGTCATCTTTGATTACACAGAGCTGGTGAGGCGAGAAGTTGCAAGTGAACTCTCTAGAGATAAAGAACAACATCAAAATGATCAAGTAATTCCTCTGTCTATCTATCACACCCGGCTTGTGTACACCAAATGAAGAGCATAGTAGTAATCTGTATGCATCTAGGTTCTATATCCAACCGCTTTACAATAAAACACTTTAAACTTACATTTGTATAACCATAAGTCTTAAAAGATTAACTTTAGACTAACTTACCAATGTAAAATCTGCTGAAGATGTTGGTGCTTGATTGTTATTATTGTTTTATGAAGTATAGTTTTAGCTGGAATCTTATCCCACAACGCCCTAATCAATGCTTCTCGCCTTTAGAGCAATTTTGTCTAGCGTGGAGTTCTCTAAAATATGTGCAGGGGATATTAGAGATCAATGATTTGCCATTAGATTTGAGCTGGTCGACTACTTCTATTTAGAGATTCTATTTCGGGTTTATTGTCAGTTTCGGTTATGTGATCATTTGAGAACTTTGGTTATCTGTTTCCGGTTTAGTTGGTTGTAGTTGAAGATATATGAGAAGTATTTGAAAGAAGAAAAAGTTTCTCCACAATCATCTATCATCTCTTAACTTCGTTTAGTGGATTTCAAAAACTGAATGGTAACGCCATAATGTACAAGATCTCATGACCGACTGTTACAACTATTATGTTTTTTTTCTCTCTCGTCTTTGTAACCAGTGTTATAGAAATTTAATACTATCCATATACACTTTTCATTATCAAACTATGGATTAGAAACAATTTACTGGATCTACATTTCTTACATATACAACTGAACTTTGTTTCATCGTAATATCGACTATGCACCAACCAAAGTTAACAAATGTTTCTTAGTAAAAAAATCGGTCTACATAAAGAATAACATTTAAGGCAGTTGATTTGAAAAAGTTTCTGGAGAGTAAATGGAATGCTTAAATCACGCAACCATTTTCAAATTTGTAGCTCCTTTAAATTCTCTCATATGGTAAGGCCTCTTTGTTACTTTTATCAGTTTCCAATTTCTGTTCTTCAAAAAATCAAGAATCTCAAAAGCACAATGGATTCTCAAGAAGCAGGTTCATCATTGACTACTACACTCATTTGTTTTTCTCCTATCTAAAATCTCTTTTTTCATAAGCTGACCATGTTTTTGAAATATTCTCTCTCACTTTGCATTAGCAGCAAGAGAAAAGGTTGATTTAGCGCAGCCGGTAAGGGATAAAGAGAGTGAATGGAATCATCGGAGAAGCTTGGCATGGGACTCAGCCTTCTTCACTACCCCTGGTTTCTTCTCAATCTCCTTAATGACTAATTGTGAAATTCAAGAACCTCAAGAAACACAATAGTTTATACGATGCCAACGATTTTTGCAACCTTTTTTTTGTTTTGTTGTAGGAGTATTGGATCATGAAGAGTTGTTTGGGAGCTTAAAACTTGGTGAGAATGAGATTGACGTAAATCAGAAGGAGGACTCCATCAAGAAGTCACTTCTTCCATGTGTTTCTTCTGACATCGCTACTCGTCCAAGTTTTGCATGGGACCATGCTTTTTTAACCGAGCCAGGTCTCACATTTTCAAAACGTTACTTCACTCTTTTTGTAAACGTTCATCACATTTTTTTGAAAAATAATTAGTACAGTTTTGCTATTGGATCATCAAACACTATATATATTTATTAGCAAAACCAAACAGACCAAATGTATTTAGCATATTTATATATTGAAAACTGACATTGGCTAAATTTGATAAGGTGTTCTTGACTCTGAGGAATTGTCGCTGGTGAACAATGGTTTCACTAGTAACACACAGCCTCGTAACTCTGCTGATTCCATGACTACAACAACTGAAGGAAGCAGATTCTCTGTCTCGAGCATTGAGCTTGATCTGTTTAACGACCTGAGAGCCTCGAGTAATGTGAAGGAGACGAGAGCTCAAGAGATCCAACGCAAGTTACCAGATGGTAACAAGGTAAAAAGGAACAAACTCACCTTTTTGTTTCTTCTTCTCGGTGTGCTTTCATCTGAATTTAACATGTCTGTTCCTGTTTGTCAAGAGGACTAAATGGTATAAACTGAAAAATCAACGATTGAGTCTCATTCCTCAACCAAAAGCGTATACTCCTTCTTCATCGTCATTGTCATCTTCAGTCTCCGAATCTTTTACTCCTCGTCAAGCTAAACCCGAGAAGAAAGTTGTTGCAAGTGAACTTGGTGAGAACATGATCCATTTTTCCTTTGTTCTCTTCAAGAGGAGAAAAATCAATGTTCTTAAAAATTTAACATCTTCTTGTTTTTGTGTGAAGGGAATAAGGGATCAAAATCTATCATACGATCATCTTATTCTGGATATAAAGGGAAGGATTTGACATCGTCATCCTCTGGTCTGAGGTTACCCTTGCCAAAGATGGGTTTCTTCGACTCGGTATGCTTCCAAAGAAAATCTAGTTTACAAAACTTTTATGTATATGTTGCGGTCGTGAAGAAACGCTATAACTTTTATTACAACAGGAGAATGACGGAGACAAAGAAAACAAAGAACCAAATGCTTCTGCAAACAGAAGAAGACACAAGTCGAAACTCGGGACGCTTTATCCACAAGAAACCCCTAACGTTTTGGGCCAACGCAAGACTCGAAAGTGAAACGGGCAAAAACGACTATATTTGACTATTGAATCAATGTTTCTTGTTGGATAAGTCGGCTGCTTTTTTTCTTTGGAAATTTTTTTATATCCACTGCATAGGTATAAGTTGTTGATGAATGGTAATGGATATCTTAATTTATCTTATGATATTTTCTCAATGTTGTATTACATTGGGCAGTGGAGGCACATCAAGGCTCTTCTCCTCTTTTACTCTCATTACTTGTACGATCTTCCTTGTTATGCTCCTCAGCATCTTCTCTTGTGTTTACTCGTTACCAAACCAACAGCATATACTTGGATTTCACTTTGGTCCTTCTCCATACTTCTCAAGTACTTTGAACTTAGGATTTTGGTGATGAATTGTAACTTAATTAAGTCGCAAGAATTGGGTCACCGTAGAGACAGAAAATACAATAGCACACATTAAGCACATGACCGCTATATTTGTGGTTCTTAAGCTTCTATAGCAAAAGTACAGTATAGTGAAGTAGAGAATGCAACTGGCTATTTTTGACTAGCCAATTGCATTCTCTCCGAAGCTCATAGCAGTATATATTTTGCAAACCCTAAGTGAGAGGATAATCAAACCTATCAAAATTAAGCAAAAAACAAAAGAGAAAGCAAAAAAATATATATTATTTTATTATTTTAGCCAGAAAAGTTTTTATTGCGAGAGCGATGAGAAAGAGCAACGGCTTAACTCAGATGAAACTTTACAAGAAGATAATTAATTTGATGATCATCCCACAAGAACGTAGATAGCATAGATGATCCCAGGGATGTAACCCAACAAAGTCAACAACAAACATATCCAAAACTCTACCTGCATTCATGAGATCTAACAATTAAATTACGAGACAAGAAAGTAAGTAATTAATCTAATGATGTATTTAGATTAGTGCTTACCCCACAACCATATCGGAGGAAAACGCCGACTGGAGGCAGAAGAATCGCCAGAATCACTTCCAGGAAAGTCTCTGAACCCATTTTGTTTTGGACTATTGAAGAAGAGAAAGAGAAGAGTTGATTAGGGAAGAAGTGAAAGTGGTGAGTGAGTTATGAAGAAAAACTATAGCTGGGTATTTGACACCTGTAGTTCTTGCAGTGTATCACGTACCACGTGTGGATGTTTTAGAGATGCACTCATTAACAATGTGGCCTATATATGTGTTGCGACTTTTTCCAAGTAGAAAGATAGAATATGTCAAATATCTGTTTACTTTTTTTTTTGGTCAATATATCTGTTTACTTCATAACTGTTTTTACTACTTCGAAGGGATCTTCTTAAAGAATATTATTATTTTCAGTGTCAGAAACAAGAGGAGATATTGATGAATTGATGTTTTTGATAACTACGGCTGGATGGTATTTTGCTAATGCTTACATCGAGTCTGTTAGTTATTATCCATTTCAATTTGTAAAATAAGTTTTGATAAATTAGAAAACAATTTGGAAACCTATACTTATGTATATTACCTCGTAGTATCAAAAATACCACATTTTATTTGCGTCTGACAAAAGCATGCAACAACAACAAAAATCTACAACATATGTACAGTAATTTCATAGTAGCAGACTGAACATTTTACATGCAAGATTCTATAGAGTAGTTTTACTTTGACCTACTAAGAATATAACACAGAAAATGAATATGAAACCTCTATGATCAAGCATAATTATCAAATGTACATAATTTAATTAGAAAAAATGGTGGAAATTGAGGTGCTTGTTTTGTTTCTTCAACTCACCCTTAAACCCATTTTGCCAAATCCAGTGTCTTGCATCATCTCCACGAACTCACTGTAATCTATTCTTCCATCCTGACAAAAAAAAACCAACACGCTCACACACATATGGAATCATTTCAAGAACAATGGTGCTTTTAAGTAATTACTGAATGCAAGAGCAACTTTTATTTACATTGTCCTTGTCAACTTCGCTTATAATGTCGTCTAGATGAACATCCGCTAAGCCAAATTGCTTGCAACCTTGCTGGAGCTCTTCTCGGGTTATATAACCACTTCCATCTTTATCAAAATAAGAGAACGCTGTGAACAAATGGTCTTCTTTCTGTATTTTGTTTAAATGCACCATCGCTGCTATAAACTCTCCATAGTCTATAGTCCCACTGTTATCTATATCCGCCTGAAAATGTGCTCTCCATATTATTTTATAGCTTCTGTAGTTCTGTATATCATATAGTTAAAGGCAAGAAGAGAAATGGGACGTACTGCTTGCATTAATCCTAATATTTCTGAATCTTTAAGGTTAGCACCAACTCTGTCCAAGCCCTTCTTGAGTTCTTCGAGAGTGATGTGTCCACTGTTGTCTGTATCTATCATCTTGAACATTTCCTTCAACCCTGCTATCTCTTCCTCTGACAAGCTTTCTGCTATCACCTGAATAAATGCATGTCGTGACAAGTTAAAATGGTGAGTAATATAAGTGAAATAAGAGCCGGTTCTTGGCAAAGCCATATGCAACATTAGCTTTGGACCCTCAAAATCTTAAGAAATAATATATATAGACATAAATTCTCAATTTATTTTTAACTTTTTTTTATTAAAGTTCTTATTAAATTTTCTATGGTCCCCAAAAACTGATGTCAATTTATATGTTGTTCCTTATAGGGAGAGATTTTATGTGAGTTTACTAATGCTTAGTACTTTTGTAATAATTGTTTACCTTGATAGCAATTTTCTTAAGCTTGTTCATGGCAGAAAACTGTTTCAAACGACTGAGAACAGCAGAATCAAGAGGTTTATCAAGAGCAACACCGTCCACTCTAGCCCAAGGATGACCTGCAACACAATAAATATTACAATCTTTGCAAGTAGTTCTGTGCTAACAACACTTTCTGATTCAAAAAGAACACTAACAGAGAACTTCATGAGCTGTCATTCGCTTCTTAGGGTCTCTTATCAGCATCCGACGAACCAAATCTTTTGCGCTTTCTGATACACTGGGCCATGGTTCTGATACAAAGTCAAGGTCACCTTTTAAAACCTGCTCAAATATGCCTTGCTCCGTTTCTGGCATAACATAACAATCAATCAATTACTGTCTATAGTACCATTTGAACATTCCTTTAAGCATGAACCAAACAGTTCTATTACCATCCCAAAACGGAGGGACACCACTTAGTAAGATGTATATAATAACTCCAGCACTCCAAACATCACATTCATGACTATAATGTTTCTTTAAAACTTCTGGAGCCACATAGTAAGGGCTCCCAACTACATCACTGAATGTTTCTCCTGTTATGGGAAGAAACCAGAACATGAAGTTAAATGTAGAATCCAAACATATCAATTTCAAGTAATTAAAAAACAACAACATTAATTAGGCCATCCACACCAAGTTCTTAAAAGACTTCTATTAAAATATTATTACTTAGAGACTAGTTGAGATATCCTCAATGTGGATGCCCTTACCTGGTTTAAAGAAGACAGAGAGACCAAAGTCTATAGTCTTGAGTGCAGCTTCTTCATCTCCACTAACAAACAAGAAGTTCTCCGGCTTAAGATCACGATGCATCACACCAAGAGAATGGCAAGCTTCAATAACACCAACGATGGTTCTTGCAAGCTCAGCAGCTTTTCTCTCGGTGTAATGACCTCTTTGTATAATCCTATCAAACAGCTCTCCACCTGCACATATCTCCATCACGACATGAACACCTACTGCGTCCTCATAAGCACCAACGATCTGAATCACGTTGGGATGTCCAGACAAATGATGCATTATCTGAATCTCTCTTCTCACATCTTCTATGTCCTCAGGGGTCGTGAGTTTCCTCTTGGCGATGGTTTTGCAAGCGAGTTCTTTGTTTGTCTTTTTATCCACGCAAAGAAACGTCGTCCCGAATTGCCCTTGGCCTAACTTCCTCCCCACGCTATAGATCTCCTTGAGATTCTCTGTTTTTCTCCCGAGTACGGAGTCTATTTGTAGACCCGCGCTCGCCATTCGTTTCATGTGTGCCTCTTTCTTAGGCTTTGGATTCTCATCGTTGTTGATACATTTTGGTGCTTCTTCGTTGGCCATTTTCACCGGAGGAGGTGGTGTGCTTGGAGTTGGATCCACGGCGGAGGGAGCGTTGTCACCGCCATGAACGCTCTTCTTCTTGCTGCTGTCGTCCTTGTTGCTCTCGAGGCTCTCGTCTGGTTTCTGATTACGCCAAACAGCGGCACTAACGGATTGAAGGAACCCATTAGGGTTCAGTTTCGGACCCGTGCATGTGTTTCCCATTGAAACCCTAGTTTTGCTTTTCCTTCTGTTTGTTTCTATCTTTCTCTCTTACCTTCTCGCGATCACCGTTTCTCTCCGGCACAAAGCACTCATCAACGCATCCATCGAGTTCTTGATGTGTCTTAAAATCAACACGGGGCAAATGAAAGAAACGTGAGATGAACACAACCTACCAATATGGGAACAGAGTTGATATTCTCGCTTATGCATGCAGTTTCTCCTTCTACGACACGCCGGAAGCTGAATTCTTGATGAGAAATTTTGTGGAATTTCTTGAATTTGGTGGAATGGTTTTGCTTCCGAGAAAATCTCATGAGCTGATGCTGATCAAAGGAGGAGGGGAAAATAAAATGAGAGTAAGGATGATGAACAATTAGTGGTCATAATTTCCAAAAAAAAAAGCAATTAGTGGTCGTAGCATGGCCGTACGTCTATTATAAACAACTTTTGGAGACTTGTATTTTGTTTCCTTGTTATAAAAATGAAATGAATTGGGCGTTGTCTATGTTTTATTCATATTTTGCTCGATCAATACATAAATATGGACAAGTATATATATAGTCTATGTTGCATAGATGTATTTTGTAGTCTTAGGTTGCATATCATGTATTTGTATAGTTTTGTCTCAGATGGTATGAGAAAACAAAAGCAATTGGCAAAAAAAAAGAAGAAACAATTGGCAAATAATACATAACGAAAGAAGACTAAAAAAAATTAGGATGTGTGGCTGTGTGAATAGTCACATTATGGATTTATGTTTATTAGAGGCTACGCCCGGATTTTTTCTATACGTAAATATAATTCTATCATTCTATCATCATCAGCGGCGGAGCCACATGGTTTTTGTAAAAAAAAAATCTACTTGTATACTGAAGAAAAAAATTGAGAAAATGCTATAAATTTAGCTTAATGACCCATGTAATAATGTTTATTATGAAATCGACCCTAGTGAAAGATTAAGCTGATTCCCCACTGATCATCGTATTAAATATATTTAGATTGATTATAGATATAAAACTATTAGACAAATTTAAACTTATCTTCTTTTGTATTGTTTTACTTAACAGTTGATATGAAATTAAATTTTATTATCTTTGTTATAATATATATATATATATATATATATATATATATGTATATATATATAAATGGTGAAGAGGTTGAATAAATAATTAATTAAACCATATTTTTTATTCATTTATGCTGTTTGTTTAGGTTTTTATGAAAAATTTTAAATTTACAAATAACTAAAATTTATTTTTAACTTTTAAATCAGCCAATATCTATTTTCTACTAACAATCAAATGAAGGAGTTCTCTGAGACATGAGTTACTGACACTGTGCAACCCGCAAACTAATTTTATATGTATATTTTATTAATTTTATATGTATATTTTATTATTTTATTTTTTATGAAAAAGTGAGTATTTTTTTCCTGTAAAAGTGACTCAACTTTTAGATTATATGCTTATTTAGAATGACTTGCTGGATTAAATGTTAAAATTTGATTGATCTAAAACATCTGAGTTATCGAAAAAGCATTAAATGTTTATATATAAATAACACGATGGGCCATCAGTTCTGTTTTTAAAATAATTGTAACTTTTATTTGTTTTAATTAATTAATTTCAAAAAAAGATGTCGATTAATACAATCGGTTTTTATTGGGAGTTTATAATTGTTAGCTTCATAAATTTATTTACTTTGCTAATATATTTATTCTTTCTTGATAAAGGCCAATCCGAATTGTAAAAATTCATTATGGTAAATCCTTTTGTCTGTCACCATATCATCAATCTCTGATCCGATGCGTCAACAGATTTCAGAAGCACTACTTTTTTGGGAAGAAAGACCAGAGGTTACGAACTTTAGAGTCTTGTCTGAGTTTGATCCATTGATTCCTGGACTAAAATAGAACTGTCTGTCTTCTTCCACAGAGGTCATCAGTCTCGATACCAGCTTAAAGTGATTAGCTTCCATGGATTTATGCTTACATGGAAACATGGTTCCTTGTTGATCAGCATGGAATTTATGGATGCTCTCTGCTAATTTTGTTGAGACCTAAATACTATATTTGAGAAGGAAAAAATATTAACTGAAAAAGAGTTATGTATTCACATTATGTGCTTTCTTGAACATAAACTTTGAGATCAACATTTGTCTTGGTCTTTCAGGCGAATCAAAATCGGAGCTTTCATCTTCTGTAAACTGATTCTCCTCCACCCCCATTGCTAATATGTAGTCATGTGTTCTCATCCTCTGCAAGTATTTGAGCATTACTTGTTAAAGAACGAAATCTGAAACATAGTAATTTTGCTAGCTTTATGGGTAGGAGACTGTAAGAGTTACCTTCCTAATGAGAACCAGATGGAAGAGGAATAGCTACCCATGGCTGCTGAAACATAGGCCGTTAACAAAACCAACTTAACCAGTAAGAACACAAAACATTACAAACTTCATAAGGCAAGAGAAATTGCATTAGAGTTCATGAGAAATAAGCAAGTGTGAAGAGCATACGTATATTGTAGGAAGAGGCCATCTAGGGAACACTACATGAAGCTTTCTCTTGAGTTCGGTTTCCGTCCCTTTCTTGGCCACAAAACATCTGAAAAATATGGCATGGCTGTTCCACATTTTATCATTAGCTGTTGCAACAAAAGCCAATCAATGTTGAACTTGAATGAGCTATAAGTTTCTGTTTTAAGTAGTTGAGAGAAACAGTACAAACCATGGGCAAGACCAAAACCATTAGAAGTATGAAAGTGGTGTAGTTCCTTTTCCCAATCGCAATTATTGAGCCACTGATTACACCAAACATCCAAAGAGTAAGCTTATGGATAAAAAAACAAAACAGCAGAGATTAGATTCATGCGTTAAACCACCAAATCTTACCTTGGAATTAGGGATGTTAAAATGGTAAAATCCACCCCATTTAAACCCACCCCGTTTAAGACCCACCCCATTCAAAACCCATACCCGTTTAGACCCATTTAAAAATAGGTTTCTTAGGGGTACTCATTTAGATACACAAAATTTGTAATAACCCATTTAGACCCATTTAGACTCATTTAAACTATTGTTGATCTAATTTTTAATTGTTTTAACTTTATGGTTTTTAACAAAAATTAAATGAAACAAATAAAAAATTATAACTGATTTTTATTATATAAACGCAAATCAAATTAATCTGGTAAAACCGTAAAATCAAGTTTTCTTCTAAAACCGCTAAATTGATTTTTCTCCGCTAAAACCGCAAAATCAGTAAAAATCAAGTTTTCCCGCCAAAACCGTAAAAATCGAGTTTTCCCGCCAAAACCCTAAAATCGAGTTTTCCGTTAAAACCGTAAAATCGAGTTTTTCCGCCAAAACCGTAAAATCGAGTTTTTTCCGCTAAAATAGTAAAATCGTGTTTTCAGGCCAAAACCGTAAAATCGTGTTTTCCCGCCAAAACCGTAAAATCGAGTTTTCCCGCCAAAACCGAAAAACCGAGTTTTTTCCGCCAAAACCGTAAAAACCGAGTTTTTCCGCCAAAACCGTAAAAACCGAGTTTTCCCGCGAAAACCAAAAAAACAAGTTTTTTCGCCAAACGCGAAAACCAAAAAATCAAGTTTTCTCGCCAAAACTGCATAATCAGATTTTTCCGCCAAAACCAGAAAATGTGTTTCCCGTCAAAACTGTAAAATCCTTTTTTTTTTGCCACAACTGCAAAATCAGAATTTTTTCGCATAAATCGTAAAATCGATTTTTTCGCCAAAACTATACAATCACATTTTCCTACAAAAAATAATTAATTATATTAATTTAAATGAGTTAATAGAGTCCCCACTAATTTTAAGTAGAACGCATTTAGTAAATGAATCTTAATAAAACTAACCATTTAAAACCCATTTAACTAAATGAGTCTAAATGAGCATTTATTTTAAACCCATTTAAAACCCGCTAACAAAACCCATTATAACATCCCTACCTGGAATTGTGAGCAAACCCTTTAACACATCAGTTACATGGCCTGCAATGCTATCACTGCGTTTAAGTTAAATAAAACACAAAGAAACCGTCTAGAGAAGTTCTAACTTTCATAACAAAAGTGGTTCTGAAAAAAAGCAAACCTATTAATCACAAATTTAGCAGTAAGAGATTATATCATCTTTCTCATGAGGACTGGCGTAACAGGATCATCTTTCGTGGTGAAATAGTCCCACAGACACACACCAGTCAGTGCGTTATAAGATATAGATGGAAAATTACTAATATATCCAAGACAATTGAAGCTTTGTGTATCCTAACGGAATTGAATTAGGAATATAAGTGTATCTTTCAATCTAGAGCTCTAACAAAACCCATCCAGAGATGGAAATAACTTCTTAAGCATTTGTTACAGGTATTGTTTCCAGGGCAAAAGGGAGCATACCTGATAATCAGAAAGACCCGTTTGTTAAGATTCACATTTTCACACACATTATCACTACAGAGAAAGACGGTTCGGTGGACGTGTTTTGGACGATTATGGAGACGGGATTCCAGCTCGTCAATTATATTCCTTCACGGTATTTGATGAAGTTTCGTACGGATCTTAACGTCAAAACCTAGAATCTGAACGAACCGGCTAGGATTCAAATTCAAAAGAGGATGTTATCTAAGGGTGATCCACTCTAGGTGAGTTTCTTCAGCTATTAATTGGACGCCTAGATTTCATCGAGATTCGTCTTCTGCGAATCGATATTTGATTGCTTCTCTGCAACTTTTGATTCGAGCTTCTCTTTGTTGTATATGTTTTTCTGGTGAATTCTGCGAGGGGCAGAGATTGGTGATGAAGGGGTTTATATAAGGTGACAAACAAAAGGAGTCGGAACGATAACATTATTCAGATGAAAGGAGTAAAGAGAAGAACTGAAGGACGTGGAGTGGATAATAAATTCAGATACGCAGGGAAGTGGAAGAGCCAGGGAATCTTTTCTTGCGTCGAAGATTAGGTAAGGTGGACTCTAAATGGGCTATGGCGAATTATTAGGATTATGAGCCCAGACATATGGCTCGGTATTGTTTGTATCGGCTTAAGCAAATGACGTGGCAAATTAGAAAACTCTTATTGGACGATTTTTTAAAATGATGTGGCATGTCTCTCCTTTGAGCATATCTCCCTTTTAGTATTGTTAGATTTAAGCTTTTAGTTAAATAATAAATATAGAGTTGATTAAAGACACATTTTGTCTTTGGTTTACACTAGGAGACACTTTCCACTTGTGAGACACTTTTTGGTAGGGCCAAAGAGTTGGTTTGTCAAAATTACCCTTGTGAGAAATGAAATCAATAGTATTCTGCTGGAAGGAATCGAGAATTGGATTAAAAAAGTTATTTTTCTCTCTCTCCTATAATATAATAACTTTTTCTATTGGTTTCTCATAAAAAAAAAGTTATTCCTCACAACATGTTTTATTTCGTATTATTTCATACTAAAATTTATAAGTATAAATATATAATGTACAAAATAAATTATAACTTTTTTTGTTCTATATTTCGAGATCCATATTATATATGTTTTGATATTTTTTAAAAATTAGATTTTCAAAACGAATTATGTGGACACAACTATTGTGGACGAATATGTCGAACATACGTCGCTAATGTAACTATGAATAAATTTATGTTTTTCGTTTATGTGTTTACATTTTCTCTGCATATCTATCCACATATTATTCATCCACGACTCGTCTACGTATTGTCTATCCACGAGTCGTCCATCCACAACTTGCATCATCCATCCATCTATAACCAATATTCTCTTCCTCTCTTTACTCCAGCACCTCTTCATTTTCCTCTTCTCCAAAGAAAAATCCATAGGTTTTGATTTGTGTTAATCTCCAAAATTTTAAACCAGATTAGAAACAAATCCAGCAATTTCGGTGATGTTTCTCATGGTTTTGACGAAGCTTCTCATGGTGATTACAGCTACGCCCAAGCTCTGTTTGAGGTGTGGTTGGTGGCTATGGATTCGTTTTGTGGAGAGCAACATGGTTATGGTCTCATATTTTTGATAAAATAAACGAGCTAAGAGATCAAGTCAAAATTCTATCCGAAAATGGAGAAAAATGATTTCAGTGAAGTTTCTCACAACACTTATAGACGTGTCAAAGCTCTGTTTGAGGCGTTGATAATAGGTTTTTCTACCTATTGCAAATGTTGTAGTATAGGGGGGTGAGTGAATGTCGAACCAGTCCTAGTGATGTGAATCAGTGAGAATACAAGTCATTTCTTAAGCTAAGCGGATTCAATAGTTGTGAGTGTGTGACAAGTAACAATAGCAAACAGAGCAATACAACAAGGTTTTGATCAATTTAGACAAGTGAATCCATGGGCTAAGGGAATTGATTTCAAGTAACTAAAATCCAATCTAGGTGACAAGCTTTCAATCAAAGTAATCTCTTAAGTCTAAACACAATTCTAGACAAGTCCTATGTCTAGGTAAATGCCCATTTGCTTAGAAATCATTAAACATCAAATGTCTTTGGCTTAATTCAATCAAGCAATCTTTAAGTTCAAGTTCAATAACTATCTAGCAATTTTAACATCAAGTGTCCTTGGCTAATCTCACTAGAGCTTAGTTGAGTTGATTCAAACACTTCATCTAATCATGTCTGATGAGAAGTGTTTAGAAATCAGGTTTAGAGTGATCAAGACTAAACAAGCATTAAGAATACTCAACAAGCAAGTTCATACAAGGATCTAATACAATAACACCATAGATCTTCACTAAGTTACTCTAATCTCCCTAACCCATGAATTCTTAAGGAAACTACTCACTAATCTCCATGAAAACACTTAATCTCATAATAGATTGAAGCATATTCAAGTAGATACAACAGAGAATAAAGATAAACAAGGATTTAAACAAGCAAAACGAAATTAAAACTCAAGAACAGATGATGAACAATTGAAGAACAGCTCAAGAACACTAAGAACAATGATATTTCAAAGAGAGAGAGTTTTTGACAAGTTAAATTATTACAAAGTTGGATAATCAAGTTTCTTCCCCACTCTTTTGATAAAAAGAAAGCAGATATTATACAGAAAAGTAGGAAAAATCGTGCAAAGGAAAGGTGGGTGGAAGAAAGTGGGAAGTTGGTTAATCCCATCAACTTTCAAGTGGTCCCCGGCAAGGATTGATACACCTATAGTAAATCGATCATAACTTATCCAATACAGCTTCAAATGACTTGAAACCACTTCTATTGGAAAGCTAACTCAATTTCCAGTGTCTCCACAAATTTTGAGCTTCAGAAGAGATTTTTAAGGCCTTCATCCGTGTTCATCTTTCACGCTCTGGCTTCAGAGCGGGTACGCCACCTCGCTGCCAAACCCCGCTCCAAATGTTTTGCTTCGTTTCTTCATAACACGCGCGAGCTACAGACCCCGCTCCACCAGGTCGCTCTACATATGGAGCGGGTACGCTACCTCGCTGCGTGAGGTCGCTCTGATAGGGAGATCGCTCAATGATCACTTTTAACACTTCTTTTGGACTCCAATTGCACTCAAAATCCCACCAATGGTCCTCTAACTCATCCATGGTGCTCTCCAACACCTGATATGTACAAATGCAATGATATGCAACCTAAATGTGCCTAAATGATGCTCCAAATGACCAAACCATGCAAGAATAAGAAGTTAAAAACATGTAAATTCACAAGATATCAACTCCCCCACACTAGTCCTTTACTTGTCCTCAAGTAAAGTTTCAAGTCCTAAGAAGGAAGAAGTTTGAAAAAGGGAGCTCTTAGCCAAAAGACACACATCCTAGCTCTTCTACAACATTCCAAATGATCATAGCAAACAATCATTGGTCATTTTTCTATCAGTCTAGCTTCTCAATGCCTATCAAACTCTTTTTATTTCTTTATACAAAGTGCAATGTTCATCAATCAACAAGTAACTTCAACCAATTCTCACATTCATTCACACACACACACACAAGGTGGATTCTCACAAATGGGCACATGATCTCAATCACTTGGCTTGGTAGATTAATGGTCTTTTATGAATGAAAAGAAAGGTTCAAATACAATCTTTTTAATGGTGGCAATCACTCAAGAACAAGGAGCATGATCATTATGCAAAATTTATCTAAGACTAGGAGCAATTCATGCATACATAGCTCATTCTCATCATTCTACTCTTCTTCCTAAGTGATTACAAATTCTACCCATCTTTTATATTTCAAAACCCAAGTATATACACTTCACTCACATTTCTCACCAAGTGAACTCTCTCTTTTTTTTTTTATTTACATGATCAACCAACTAAGAACTTGACACTCTTTTTCTTTCCCCATTATGATCTTTCATTAATTTTTTTTTTTTTTTTTTACTTTGGGGAATTCTAATTGACACACTTAAGAGTTTTTCTTCTTTTATTTTCTTGGTTCCTATTGGTTTTCTTTTCTTATTGACACTCTTTGATCTTTTTCTCTTTTCTCAAACCCAAGATATAACAACTTAAAAACACACAAACTCACTCACCATCCTAGATGCTAGTTCAAATGAGGATCTTATGCTAGCAATAGATGAGAACAAACATATGTCGCTCCCAATACTCTCAAGATTTTGCACATGACAAGCTATCAATAAGAGACCTCACTCAACAAATCAATATTGGTTTCAAAGAATGGCAAGGGTTCAAGGGTAAGGGAGTGCTATTTGGGTTAATGAAAGGATAAGACATGGAATAAGATAACCCAAATGTGTATGAAATCCATGATCAAGTATGCAAGTGCCCATATGCAAGAGAGATTAAATTCATTATGATCAAGTTCAGTTTGTAATTGGTTTCAAGAACAATGTCAATATCATATGAGCAACATGTTTCAAAAAGAGTTTTCAAGGCTCAAGAGATGCTTGTAGATATGTTCTTTTCATGGCAATTTCAATCATGGCTCCCTATGCATAATTCAAAACTCACAACTTTTTTTTTTTTTTTTTTTTTTTTTTTTTTTTTAACAATCACAAGAAAATCCAAAATGCAAATCATTAAAATCCACACAGATGCAAAGTGCTTGATATGTCAAATGCAAATCATCCAAATAAAAACAAGCAAAATGATCAGTTTTTATAGTACCCCCACCACACTCGAATCACACAGTCTCTTGTGTGACTTTGAATTTGGAGTGGTTTACATGATAAGTAAAATAAAAATTACTAGAGATGTGGAGAGAATTTAAACCGGATTAGAGTACTTACCTTGTGACTGTAGCGACTTGAGCATGTCACTATGGATATGTCGCTATGAGCATGTCTCCACAACACTTGTGTTTCTTTCCTAGCCTCTTTTGAATCCTTTCTTTTTCTGAGCACCTTCCAAACTGAAATGACACACAATTCACACAAACAAACACACAAACAAGGATAGTTCACACAATTTATTAAAAACATTCACACATATATACAAAGGATACTCTTGAGATTTCCTCCCAAGTGAGCTTGTTTTAAGTCTCTAGCTTGACTTTGCCTCCTTTAGGTTAGACTGTGGTTGGATCGGAAAGTGGAACCGAAGTTCCCAGGTCTTCCGATTTGGTTCCCAAGTAAAGCTTCGCCCTTTGTCCATTGATGGTGAACTCTCTTCCATCAGAACTCCACAAAACTATTGCTCCATAAGGTTTAACCTCTTTAATCTTGAAAGGACCAGACCACCTTGACTTGAGCTTGCCTGGAAACAGTTTCAGTCTGGAGTTGTATAGAAGAACTTGATCTCCTTCTTTAAAGTCTCTTTTCAGGATATGTTTGTCATGGAGAGCCTTTGTTTTCTCTTTGTAGATCTTTGAACTTTCAAAAGCTTCAAGTCTTATCTCATCAAGTTCATTCAGCTGGATCAATCTCTTCTCCTTGGCGCTCTTGATGTCAAAGTTCAGCAACTTGACTGCCCATAGTGCCTTGTACTCAAGCTCAACTGGTAGATGGCAAGATTTTCCATAGAGAAGGTTGAAAGGTGTAGTCCCCAAAGGTGTCTTGTAAGCTGTCCTATAAGCCCACAATGCATCATCAAGCTTGATGGACCAATCTTTCCGTGTAACCCCCACAATCTTCTCCAGAATGGACTTGATCTCCCTGTTGGAAATCTCAACTTGACCACTTGTTTGGGGGTGGTAAGGAGTTGCAACCTTGTGCTTCACACCATTCTTCTTAAGGAGGTTTGCAAACAGTTTGTTGATGAAGTGAGACCCTCCATCACTGATCACAACTCTTGGAATCCCAAACCTTGGAAAGATTATGCTCTTGAACATTTTTAGAACCACCCTTGCATCATTGGTTGGACTTGCAATTGCTTCCACCCACTTAGAGACATAATCTACAGCCACCAGTATGTACTTGTTGCTATAAGAGGAAGGAAAAGGCCCCATGAAGTCAATACCCCAGACATCAAACACTTCAACTTCTAGGATGGGGTTTTGAGGCATTTCATTCCTCTTGGTGATGTTTCCTCTTCTTTGACAAGAGTCACACCTTGAGACAAAGTCTTGGGTGTCTTTAAACATGTGAGGCCACCAAAATCCAGCTTGTAGGACTTTTGCAACCGTCTTAAAGGTAGCAAAGTGGCCTCCATAGGATGATCCATGACAATGTGTAAGGATCCCATCAATTTCTTCTTCAGCCACTGCCCTTCTATAGAGTTGATCTCTACAAAGTATGTAGAGGTAAGGCTCATCCCAATAATATCTCTTCACATCCTTATAGAACTTCTTCTTGGCATAACCTTCAAGGTTCAATGGCTCTTTTCCAGTAGCTAAGTAGTTGACTATATCAGCATACCAAGGACCCTTCTCATCAGCTGCCTTCACCTCTTCAAGTTTCTTTCCCGTCTCACAAACAGCTACCACTGCATGAATAGCCATCATTTGCTCTTCTGGAAGTCTGTCATCAATAGGGATTCCACACTCCACCTTCAACCTGGACAGGTGATCAGCTACTCCATTCTCAACTCCAGGCCTGTCCTTGATCTCAAGATCAAACTCTTGTAGCAGCAGAATCCATCTCAACAGTCTTGGTTTTGCATCTTTCTTGGCTAAGAGGTGTCTTAATGCAGCATGATCAGTGTAGACAGTCACCTTTGACCCAACCAAGTAGCTTCTGAACTTCTCAAATGCAAAGACAATGGCCAATAGCTCCTTTTCAGTTGTAGAGTATTTAGCTTGAGCTTCATCAAGTGTTCTACTTGCATAGTAGATCACATGTGACTTCTTGTCTCTCTTCTGGCCTAGGACTGCTCCTACAGCAAAGTCACTTGCATCACACATGATCTCAAAGGGGAGATCCCAATCTGGCGGTTGAACTATGGGTGCACTGATGAGTGCATTCTTCAGGTTTTTGAAAGCTTCCATACACTCCTCATCGAAGTGAAATGCAGCTTCTTTGCATAACAGCCTGGTCAATGGTCTAGCTATCTTTGAGAAATCCATAATGAATCTTCTATAGAAACCGGCATGACCCAGAAAGCTTCTTATATCCTTCACCGTTCTTGGTGGCGCTAGACCAACCATGACATCTATCTTGGCTTTGTCCACTTCAATTCCTTTCTCAGAAACTTTGTGTCCAAGAACAATCCCTTCCTTGACCATGAAGTGACACTTCTCCCAATTGAGCACCAGGTTAGTGTCCTCACATCTCCGTAATACCCTGCAAAGATTTGACAAACAAGTAGCAAACGAAGAACCATATACAGAAAAATCATCCATAAACACCTCCATTACATCCTCAATAAAATCAGAGAAGATTGACATCATTGCTCTTTGGAATGTTCCTGGTGCATTGCACAGTCCAAATGGCATCCTTCGATATGCAAAGGTACCATAAGGACAAGTGAATGTCGTTTTCTCTTGGTCATTTGGGTGTATAGGGATTTGGAAAAATCCAGAGTATCCATCAAGGAAACAATAATAAGGATGGTTAGCTAGCCTCTCTAACATCTGATCAATGAATGGTAAAGGGAAATGATCCTTTCTAGAGGCTGCATTCAGTTTTCGATAGTCAATGCACATCCTATGTCCAGTTATTGTTCTTGTTGGTATTAACTCATCATTTTCGTTCTTAACAACTGTTATGCCACCTTTTTTAGGAACTACATGCACAGGTGAAACCCAATTGCTATCAGAGATAGGATAGATCACACCAGCATCTAACAATTTGATTATCTCTTTTTTAACAACATCTTTCAAATTAGGATTTAATCTTCTTTGGTGTTCAATTGAAGTTTTAGATTCATCCTCTAGATGTATCCTATGCATGCACAAAGATGGTGAGATTCCTTTAATGTCATCAAGTGAGTATCCTAGTGCTTTTCTATACTTTTTAAGTTCATTTAAAAGCATAGACAATTCATTCTCAGTCAGCTCACTACTCACAATGACAGGATATGTCTCATTAGGTCCAAGGAAAGCGTACCTTACACCATGGGGAAGAGGTTTAAGCTCCACTTTTGGTGCCTTGAGCTCACTCCAATCAGCTTCATGGAGGTTCTCTTGAATGTCTGCTGAGGCAGCATGTTGAGTCATTTGTGGCAACTCCATGAACTCATCTTCTCCATCCTCCTCAAGGTGAACATCTAGCCTTCTTACTAGCTCATCACTCTCTTTGTTTTCAATCATTTGGGTCTCTCTTTCAATGGTCAGGGCATGTTGAAGAGAGTCCTCAATCGCTAACTCCTCAAGGAAATTATCAGCCAAGGCATCCATCTCATCAATGTAGAATATTTCTCCTTGAGTTGTGGGCTTCTTCATCATCTCCTTGATATCAAAATGGAGAATGTGATCTTTTCCAAGGTGGAGATCAATTGTGCCATCTCTCACATTCACCATTGCTCCGGCAGTTGCCAAGAAAGGTCTTCCAAAGATCAAAGGATCTCTAGGCTCTTCATCCATCTCAAGCACTACAAAGTCAGTAGGCACTTCACAATTTCCTATCTTGACAGGAAGATCTTCTAGGATGCCAATGGGGAGCTTGACAGATCGATCAGCTAGCACCAAAGAGATCTTGCACTTTTTATATTGTGTAAACCCAAGCTTCTTGGCAATGGATAGTGGCATGAGGCTGACACTTGCTCCCAAATCACATAGACATTTCTCAAATGTCAAAGGTCCAATGGCGCATGGCAGGGTGAAACTACCAGGGTCTTCTAGCTTCCTTGGGACAGTCAGTCTCTGAATAATGGCACTGCACTCGTGAGTAAGAATCACCATCCCTTCCATCTTTTTCTTCTTTTGTTCTACAGCATCTTTCAAGAACTTGCTGTATTGTGGAACCAGCATAAATGCATCAATTATGGGCATGGTGAGCTGAACTTCACTGATCTGTTTGTCAAACAAGGCTTTGTACTTCTCTAGGAGTTGCTTCTTGAATCTTCCAGGAAAGGGAAGCTTTGGCTCATAGGGAGGAGGAGTGAACAATTTCTCCTTTGTTGATGTAGCCTCCTCATTTTTGTTCTCAACTTTCTCCTCTCCAATCTTTCTCTTGCCCTTGCTTCAACTATCTTCTCCAATATTTCCTCATTAGTTTTCTCATCCACAATCACCACATCATCATCTACATTGATGACCACCTCCCCACCTTGTTTCTCATTATCCTTAATGAGGACTTTAGGAGGCAACTCTCTTCCACTCCTCAGGGTGATTGCCTTCATTGTCTCCTTTGGGTTTTGTTCAGCCTTTCCAGGTAGTGTACCTTGTTGGCGACTTGAACTGGCTGTCATAGAGACAAACTGGTTCTCCAAGTTTTTGAACTTGTTGTTTAGATCATGGTAATTCCCATCAATCTTGTTGTGGAGATTTTTCAGCTCATATCCTAATTGTTTCTCACTTCTTGCTTGTCCCTCCAATAATTGTTTCAGCATCGCTTCAGTACTACTCTCTTGTGGAGGTTGTGTTGATGATCCAGCTTGTTCTTGTGCAGGTTGATTTGGTTTTGGTGAGAATCCAGGAGGGAAGTTCTGTTTTTGTTGGTAACCACCTTGGTTGTTGTTGTAGAATGGCTTAGGCTGATTGTTGTAGAATGGTTTTGGCTGGTAGTTGTTGAATGGCTTCTGTTGGTTGTTGTAGAAGGGTTTCTGTTGGTAGTTGTTCTGGTTTTGATAGTCATGTTCCTTCTTGTACCATGTACCCTGAGCGTTGACATAGTACATATCTTCTTGGCATTCTACTCCATCAGCTTCAGAAACCATATGTAACTCCTCCTTCTTGTTCTTTTCTGATAGTAGCATGTCAATCTTTTCTTGTATTGCTTTCAGTTCTCTTTTTGTGGTCATATCTTCTCCTCCCCCACTTCTGTCTCTTCTGTCATATTCGTCATTGTAGACAGAATCACTCTGTGCCATGTTCTCCAAGAGTTCTAATGCATCTTCGACAGTCCTCCCCAAGTAGTTTCCATTGCTTGCAGTGTCAAGCTGGCTTTTGAATTTAGGCAAGACTCCTCTGTAGAATGTGCTTAGCAAGCTCTCATTGTTGAAGCCATGGTGGGGACATTGAGACAAGTAAGTTCTGAATCTCTCCCATGCCTCTGAAAATCCTTCAAGTCCTTTTTGTTGAAAACCAGAGATCTGATTTCTAAGGTTTGCAGTCCTTGTAGCAGAGAAGAACTTGTTGAGGAAGGCCTTCTTGCATTCATCCCAAGTGGTGATAGTATCACTTGAGATGTTTTTCTCCCACGTGTGAGCCTTGTCTCCCAAAGAGAAAGGAAACAATCTGAGCTTGAAAGCATCTTCTGAAACTCCATTTGTTTTTGACAAGCCACAGTATTTATCAAATCTGTCAAGGTGATCTAGTGGGTCTTCCAAGGCAAGTCCATGGTACTTGTTGTTTTCAATCATGTTGATGAGGCTGGACTTGATCTCGAAATTGTTGTTGGCAACTGGCGGTCCCCTAATGCCCAACCTATTCCCATTTATGTTAGGTTGATCATATGTACCGATGGCCCTAGCTTGGCGTTGTGGTTGTCTAGGTCGAAGGTTGGCAGCTCCTTGACCATTGCCCTCTTGAGCAGCTCCAGGAGGAACTTCTTGGACATTTTGTCTATGATCATCAACTTCATAGACACCTTCCGGTTGATTCGGGTTTCTCTCCATCTCAAGCCCCAATCTATGTAAGTGGGCTTGCTTTTCTCTTTCTCTTCTCTGTCTTCCCAACTCTCTTTCTAAGGCTTTGATGTTGTCCACTCTTGGTGCAAGATTTGTTGATCCTTTGCTTCTCAAGTTCATGCACCTGTCATCCAAATATATATGAAGATAGATAATTAGTAACTTAAAAACAAAGTAAAACTCAGTCTCAAGCAAAGACTCAAACGCAATGTCACAATCAGACTAGTCCCCGGCAACGGCGCCAATTTGATAATAGGTTTTTCTACCTATTGCAAATGTTGTAGTATAGGGGGGTGAGTGAATGTCGAACCAGTCCTAGTGATGTGAATCAGTGAGAATACAAGTCATTTCTTAAGCTAAGCGGATTCAATAGTTGTGAGTGTGTGACAAGTAACAATAGCAAACAGAGCAATACAACAAGGTTTTGATCAATTTAGACAAGTGAATCCATGGGCTAAGGGAATTGATTTCAAGTAACTAAAATCCAATCTAGGTGACAAGCTTTCAATCAAAGTAATCTCTTAAGTCTAAACACAATTCTAGACAAGTCCTATGTCTAGGTAAATGCCCATTTGCTTAGAAATCATTAAACATCAAATGTCTTTGGCTTAATTCAATCAAGCAATCTTTAAGTTCAAGTTCAATAACTATCTAGCAATTTTAACATCAAGTGTCCTTGGCTAATCTCACTAGAGCTTAGTTGAGTTGATTCAAACACTTCATTTAATCATGTCTGATGAGAAGTGTTTAGAAATCAGGTTTAGAGTGATCAAGACTAAACAAGCATTAAGAATACTCAACAAGCAAGTTCATACAAGGATCTAATACAATAACACCATAGATCTTCACTAAGTTACTCTAATCTCCCTAACCCATGAATTCTTAAGGAAACTACTCACTAATCTCCATGAAAACACTTAATCTCATAATAGATTGAAGCATATTCAAGTAGATACAACAGAGAATAAAGATAAACAAGGATTTAAACAAGCAAAACGAAATTAAAACTCAAGAACAGATGATGAACAATTGAAGAACAGCTCAAGAACACTAAGAACAATGATATTTCAAAGAGAGAGAGTTTTTGACAAGTTAAATTATTACAAAGTTGGATAATCATGTTTCTTCCCCACTCTTTTGATAAAAAGAAAGCAGATATTATACAGAAAAGTAGGAAAAATCGTGCAAAGGAAAGGTGGGTGGAAGAAAGTGGGAAGTTGGTTAATCCCATCAACTTTCAAGTGGTCCCCGGCAAGGATTGATACACCTATAGTAAATCGATCATAACTTATCCAATACAGCTTCAAATGACTTGAAACCACTTCTATTGGAAAGCTAACTCAATTTCCAGTGTCTCCACAAATTTTGAGCTTCAGAAGAGATTTTTAAGGCCTTCATCCGTGTTCATCTTTCACGCTCTGGCTTCAGAGCGGGTACGCCACCTCGCTGCCAAACCCCGCTCCAAATGTTTTGCTTCGTTTCTTCATAACACGCGCGAGCTACAGACCCCGCTCCACCAGGTCGCTCTACATATGGAGCGGGTACGCTACCTCGCTGCGTGAGGTCGCTCTGATAGGGAGATCGCTCAATGATCACTTTTAACACTTCTTTTGGACTCCAATTGCACTCAAAATCCCACCAATGGTCCTCTAACTCATCCATGGTGCTCTCCAACACCTGATATGTACAAATGCAATGATATGCAACCTAAATGTGCCTAAATGATGCTCCAAATGACCAAACCATGCAAGAATAAGAAGTTAAAAACATGTAAATTCACAAGATATCAGGCGTGGTCAGAAGCTACGGCTTTGTTTTGTCGAGAGGAATACAGCGGTGGTCTCAGATTTTTAATACGATCAACCAGTTAAAAAATCAAATCAAAAGAAATAAATCTGGAAAAAATAAATATGAGATTGGAAAGAGAGATAGATTTTTGGAGTTTATGGATGATAATTATTTAAAATTGGAGACATGAGAGAGAACACACAAATGATGCGTGGTGGAAATGGCTTTGTTTAGTTAAAACAAAATAAAAATATATCCTCAACTAAATAAAATGGTAGAATAGACAAAACATATAAAGAATGTGTGTCACATGCAAGAAGATGTGTCTTTAGATGTAATTCTAAAGTCAAAATGTGTCTTCATATGTAAATTTTTCATAAATATATATGGTTAGATTTAAATAATTTAGCACCCCTACTCAATGGAGTAATCCTCATCTGTTCTTGTTTTTTCTTGTTTTGTTTGACTTTGAAGACACGCTCATCTTTCATAATTTCATTTTCATCAACACATCTCTCATATAATTATAGTCTAAGCAAACAAATGTTTTCATACAATGTCTTAAAAATACATCAGTTAATGTTAATTTTTATTTTAAAACCACGTCATGTTTTGTAAGCTTATAGTAATAAATTATCATAACATATCCAGAACATCATAACAATTCTAATACAACTTGATTTTTTTTTTATCAAACACAACTTGATTTATGTCTTATCAAAGGGAAAAAATTCCTAATTAGTGCTGTTTTTATTTGTTCACCAGTATATAAAGGATAAGTTATGATGGAAGAAGTAAATGACTAGTAACCGATCATATGAACCGTCTGTTCGTTCCAAAACATTTTAGACTGCTTCACCATCTCAGACCGTTCCCCCACTATCCTCTCCTTCCAATACTCTTTGCATCTGCAAAAATATTATGAACACAAATCATATTTACTGAGATTTTATATAGAATTATTAATATATTGACGTCCATGGATAGAAAATATGAGTACCTATAGTATAGCAACTTTGAATAATCTATACCACCTCAGGAAATAAAAAACAGAAATAATTTCTAAGACTCATTTATTGTGAATTTAAACGTTAAGCTTTTGGAAATTAGAAGTACAAGAAATTCGTTTGAAACTTCATCTTCTAGTAACTATATAAACAAATTTCTACCAAAAATAAAACTATATAAACAACCTGCACACCACATGTAACAATCAAATACTGGTTTGGTGACATCTAAAACTATATGAAAAATTAGTTATCTAGTAGATATATAAAATTAGTTCAAAAGTTAATTGACACATATACTGGTTTGGTGACATCTAAATTAGAGATTTGTCTCACCGTATCTTTAACAGAAGGTGGAGCTCGATCATGTGAACCGCTTCCGCATAAACTCCAACCTGCACACCACATGTAACGATCAACACCTCAGTATAGATAATGGAAACCAAACTTGAGAGAAGAAAATATTTAGTGTTGCAAGAATCTAAACAAACCTCTCTACATATGGGACATTTGGAACATTGTGGTGCTGCTTTAACGCCTTGGAAAATCATTACAGAAGCAGCCGAGCATGCACACGCTTTACAAAATATGTGACCACATTTTAAAGCATAGGGATTGAATACCGTTTCCTGTCAAAAAACAAAAACTTTTAATCTTCACCTCCTTGTGAGAAGATGTTTTAAACATGTAAAATTCCATTTGCTTATGATTTTTTTTTTTTTTTCATTTTGTTACCAGGCAGATTGCGCAAGTTAGATCAAACTCGAGCTCTGTTGTGTTAGGCAGCATGAGCTTCATCACTGGTTGATCTTCGTTGAGATTTTCACATGAGACTCGGCCAAAAGAGTTCTTAAAGTTACCAACTTTGTCAAGCCCAGAGTTAAGATAAAAGGCTCCAAGTTCTATGAGCCAAGGTGAGTGCAAGAGCTCTATACGCTCTGCTCGCATTTTCAATTTGAAATTCTTACCGTTGTCTGAGCCATGCACCTGAAGACATATTAAACCAGTTTAACAATCCTGCCCGTTTATTTCAAATACAATTTTCATTTTTCGCAATAAGCCTAACCTTGTCATATTTCTTTAGGATTTTACGGATGGCAATAGCGTTCATTGTTATATATTGGATCAAGATTTGGCCCTCTTCGACTAAAGCTTGTTTTTCGTCCCTAAAGCATCTGCGTAGACGCATCATGTATCTTTGCATCCCAGTGGCTACATGAATATGTAGAAGATGCCTAACTCTTGACTTAAAGAATCCTGCTATGTCAGAAACTTCCTTCATCAGCTCTTCAAAGAACATCTCATCACACCCTACATTGTAACATATCACCTTTCACATCAACCACCTAATCTTATTAACAAAACACTCGACGCGTAAACAATATGAAATACTTAAAAAAACACACACGTTTTGATTACCCATAACTAATACGTCTTTTTGAGCCTGGAACTGCTTAACTGAAGAAAGCAATGTTCTAAAACAGAACGATTTTCTATGATGATTTAAAAAAAACGGTTTAGGTGGCGGCATCTACACTCCTGAGTAGACGCTAATCTTCTATAAATCTCCTAATTACCACCTAACAATTTTTGAACACTGGAAGAAAAATACAAGACATGCCACTATAAAATGGGAATAGTCCATGGGGTGGTTAACTGTACTCTTTGATCTCCATTTTAGTTAACATGGCATTTCAGCTCAAAACCAACTGCAATCACTTGGTACGGTTGCTTTCAGGTAGGGCTGTCAATTGGTTGAGTACACATGGGTGTGGCCCAGTCTAGACTGTGTTGGGCGGGTAACGGGTAAATCCATGTATTTCATGGTCCAATTGGGCTGAACACCAAATTTGCTCATGGGCAAGTTGGACCAATCCAATTGCATAATGGGTTAACCCATTACATTAAAAAAAAATAAGCTTTTTAATATTGGGAGAAAATTGAAAAATCAATTATACGGTTCATCTGCGATTTTGTGACCTGATTTCTCCGGCCTGAACCAGATTTCTCCATTATATAAATGACAATTCTTCTAAATAGACAATTTTCAAGTTTTGATCACAAAAATAGACCACAAGGAGGAAAATGACCAAAATGTTTCAGTTAATAAGTAAAAGGACCTTAATACCCTAGATATATAAAAAAAATTTAAAAAACATTTAAAATTAATTTTTTTATATAGTTTTAGATTATATGTTTTCACATTCGAACTTTTTTATAATTTTTTTTAATAAAAAAAAATTTCGAAATTTTTTTATTTTTTTTATCAAATTTTCTTTTTGTAATTCGAAAATACTTTTTGAAACTATTTTTAAAATTTTTATTTTCAAATTTTTAATATTTATTTTTATTTTATAAAATTTTAAATCTCAATCCCAAATCCCCACCCTTTAAGTCTAAACTCTAAGGTTTGGATTAGTTAACCATAGGGGTATAAGTGTATATTTACCTCTTTAATGAAACATTTTGGTCATTTTTTAGAATCTATATTTGTGACAGAAACTTTTTTAGTGATATCTTAGGATACTTCTCTTATATAAAACAGAGTTATAATTTTTTTTTACATAAAATAGAGAGTTATAATTTTTTTTTATATAAAAGAGAGAGTTATAATTTTTTTACATAAAACACAGTTACCAAAAATTGAAGTCTATTAAATTTATTTTACATCACATTTGTATTCATAATTTTTCAATGACATTAAAATTGGACTTAGATTGAGTTTAAACAGATTTACTTATAATTGGGTGAGCTTGGGCTGTGCAGCTGGGTGATGGGTGAAGTTGAGTTTGGGTATTGGGTATTGGGTGTGGGCTAAATATGGGTGTATGTGTTTTGGATCTAGAAAAATATATGCCCAACTAAACACATCCATTTAGGTGTTGGGCCGCCCAATTCACAGCCCTACTTTCAGGTCTGCTCCATAGTACACGGCACAACCATTCAGAACCGGACTAATACAAAAAGCCGGTTTTGGATACAGGCAAATAAAACATCAATCTTAATTTAATTTTTTTTTAAAAAATCAGTATATAACACATAAATTTTGAAATTATTTTAAAATTTTTAATTCCTTAAAAAAAAAGGGAGTCGCTTGATTGATCATATTATTTTCATACCCTATTTTTGGAGCATTTATTTTTTGGAACATATTATTTTCATACTTTGCTAGACCTATCTGCTCAAGTAAATGATCAAAAGGAGTAGAGCCATATATAGGCTTGAGACTGCTAACTATTTGATCGTTCCCCATTATCTATGGATTCGACTATTGCTCTAAAGATTAGAAAGGTAAAAGGGTGAAGAAGAGAGGGAACAAGGGAGAGAGAAGTTATACATACAAGGGCAAGACTGGCATTGGCATGTATCAGACAAAGTAGCCGATGAGTTGATGTGTTCATCATCAGATCTTGTGGTGTTACATGTTGTCTTGCATTTCTTTAGCACTTTCTTGAGTTTCTTATATTCAACATGACGACATTTTTCTAAAAACCACTCCTCTTCTCCACGTATATATTCCGTAAACGTCTCTCCAAACTTCATCTTCTCATATAGTACACAAATCTCAATCTCCGGCTGCAATATTTTTATATGTATTCCAGTAAATATGAGATACTTTCCAATCGAGCAAAGATATGATTGACTTTTTTTTTTCTCAAAACGAATTTACAATTGCTTAAATAGAGAAATGTCGCCGAGAGAAGGGAGATTAGCCAATTAATTACCTATTGAAAGTATGATATCTGGAAGGATCAAGATGATAGCTGGCTGACGAAGACAAAATCCCTTCTCTTTGAAGTCACTTCTAAATTTATTGTGTATTGGGCTTTCCTATTTTTAGGGTTTTGTTTCACGTACGTTTTCAATGGTATTTTTAGGGTTTTGTTATACAAACAAATCTAAGCAAAGTTGCTTTGTGTACCTCCTCAATAGCTTCGTTTCAAACGGCATGCCAATAACGTGTTAGAGAGAGCCAAGAAAGCGCGTCCCCATGAATGCTCCAAAGAATTGCATATTCATTTACTATCTAGTCTCTTAATTTTCTTGGTGTTAGCGTTAAAATCGAGTAAAACAAGTATGAGAGTCTCATAAACTATACGGTTCATTTCTCTTTTATTATTCACGTAAAATATTTTTTATCATCAAATCAATCTTAATCTCAATTTTGGAAATGACTTCATACGTTGGTATGCTTGATTCTCATCTGAATTTTAAATATTCGTACCCCAACTATATATTGTCCCGAATAAGTACACTCTAACTTCTAAGAGCATTGATTCTTAATGTCCTTCCTCTTTTAAATCCATATCTGGTGACTAGTAGACACCTTAGAATTCTCAAAGCAAAAGTTAATGTTGTCAAATATTCAATTTGTCGCACTAAAACTGCTACTCTCTCTGTTTCATATTAAGTGTCACTAGCTCAATTTATACAACCTTTCAGCTAAAAATTAATTGCAAAATGCATTAATTTTATAAATAAATTGATTTATTTAAAATACTATTGGTTAGATATGTGATATTAATGAAAACATAAATGTATTTAATGAGTTCTTTGATATGTGTGAAAAGTGTTTAAGTGACGCTTTTTGTGAAACGGGGAGAGTATTATGACTCAGACGAAGTCCAAAAACACTTTTTAACTGTGAAAGTCCCAAGTACTGATATATTAGACATTAGTAAAATTAAACAAGAGTATCAGAGTATAAACGAAGTTTCAAGGAAAGAAATACATTCCATGCCTTTGCAGTTATACCGTAACATGTCTTAATCTGAATATGACATGTTGGAAAGAATCATGAAGCCTCCTTTTTTATGTTAAACGAACCTCCCCTTTAAACAGTAGCTTTTGTCATTTCGGATTCGGAAAGTCTCACCAAACATTTTTAAATACAATTCTGCCATTCCGCAGGTTATATACCAATCAAAGCCAACGTGACGAACGAGTTTTCCCTAGGCATATATTGAATCACCGTACAATTCGGATTCTAAGGTTAAAGTTATATACCGCGCTATGAATATCATAGGGCGAAGACACGCCAAACGCGATAATAAACTAATCAAGGGTTTGGGTCGGCGTCACCAATCCCCTTGCTAAAGGCATTTCCAATAAGAATTTTGGCTCTCGACATAATATTATATTAATATTTAGTTTTATATATAAATACAAATTTAGGTAAATATTTTATCACTGGATTTAATTTAGACTTTCAAGAACCGGCTTGATATTTTTGGCATTGTTCAGAACAAAATATATCGTCTTGAGTCAACACTTTACCAACTAATTATAATTATTTATTTGAGGTTTTGTCATTATTGGTGATTCACTATGACTCCAAAAAATACTTTTTAAATTTTTTAAAAAATTAAATTAGGATCATCATTGAAAAACAATTATTTCCGGCGTCAACAGTAAACATATACAAACATTATTAAGGGTTTGTAATTACCCTCACACCACATGGCATCCCCCTTCCCTCTTAATTTATTGGGCTAAAAAGTTTGACCATATCCCAGCAACTGTTGACACTAAAATTATGAAAGTTTTTGAAGAAAGTAAATTAATGACTAAATAAAAAGTAAATTAATGACGAAAATAAAATTTTCATCAATGTAGATATGTTGGGTACAACTAAACTAAATTTTGGATGGATTTTCTGTTTCCTGTAACATATTCATTCTTCCACTAGTTCTGTATATATCTTTATTTCATCAATTTCTTCTTATCTCATTATTTTTTTTTCAAAAATATGCACGATTTTACTTTAACTTAATTGGTTGTGTAAAAACGTAAAACATGTATAACTAAATTTTAAAGCTTACATAGAACAGTGATTTTGTGATGATTTTAAAGGTTACATAACAACTGATTGATAATGGTACAATTAGATACATTGAAGTAAGTATAATTTAGACAATTAAGAATAGAAAATTTGTGAAATTAACTGAAAATAATTGAGTCAGAATTTACATGTTTTCAGTTAAAAGATAATCTCGAAGTTGACAAACATAATATTTTTCTTAAATAGCTAATCAAAGTTTAACCACACTGCTAATTTAATTAATTTTTTCTGTCACCCATTTAATTAATTTTATTATAAATATTTTATTTGCACCAATTTACTACTTATATTTGCAACTTATATCTGCCTAAACGCATGGCAGGAACAGGCCTGGCCAGGAAATAGATATATTGTGATTGTATTAAATGAGGAACATCCCAAAAATTAAGCTATTTGTACTTTCAAAGCATTTAAAACTCTGGATATAGAAAAACAATTCGTGGTCAGCCTATGAGTATGAAAAAAAAATTATTATAGTCGACCAGCTGTTTTCAGATAATAGAATAATCACAACAAAACCGTAGCATCCTGTCCTAGTAATACCTAAACGAGTAAAATAAAAGTGTGTGAAAAGAGGAAAAATAATGAACAACGAAAAACGATGTCGTTTCAGGGATTATATACCGAAATAGCAAATGAAATATCTCATATAGAGTTGCTTATAAATGGCCGTTTATAACTTGCACTCTATCCTTCTTCATCTGCAGCTTCAACTCTCATTCCCACTTCCTCGCCGTCTCTACATGCATTTTCCCAAGAAATAGAGGAAGATCATTGTATATTCATGTAAGTCTCACTTTTCATTTATGTTTTGGATGTTAATGCATGATTGAATTCCTATTTTTTTTGGGTTAGGACGATATTATTTTATGTTCATGTGGGTTTTCTTCTCTTTCTCTTCATTCTCTGTTTGGTCTTTGTCATTAGTGATTTACGGATCAGTTTGAGCTTCATTTAACTGTGTTTCTCTTAGTATTGGTTTAAATCAAATTGTGTGTGTTTCTAACTTTCTTGGATCAATAATTAGGATTTGGGATTAGTTATCTTGAAATGTATCTGCTAGATCTTATTTTTTAGAATTCATATTTTGTTTGTTTGTTTAGTGCATGAATTATGACTATTCACATTTTGTTTGTTTGTTTGTTTGTTTGTTTAGTGCATGAATCATGACTATTCACGAAAAAGACTAGTAAAATTTTTACTTCGACAGATATTATTTCTTCATGTGTGCGTAATATGGTTTAACTAATATCTTAAAAACACTTGAATTGCTTTACATAAAAGTGAAAACTCTTTTTTTTTGTTTGTTTGTTAAAACTACAGAGTTGAATAAGAATGCCAGGGGATCAGTTACAAGTGTTGAATGCACTTGATGTAGCCAAGACGCAATGGTACCATTTCACGGCGATTGTAATTGCCGGAATGGGATTCTTCACCGACGCTTACGATCTCTTCTGCATCTCTCTCGTTACAAAGCTCCTCGGTCGCATTTACTACCACGTTCCAGGCTCCTTGGAGCCTGGGACTCTCCCTCCCAATGTCGCCGCCGCTGTCAACGGCGTTGCCTTCTGTGGAACCCTCACCGGTCAGCTCTTTTTCGGGTGGCTTGGTGATAAGCTCGGGAGGAAGAAAGTTTATGGTATGACGTTGATGGTCATGGTCATTTGTTCCGTAGCCTCCGGTCTCTCTTTCGGACACAAGCCGAAATCCGTGTTGGCCACGCTATGTTTTTTTAGGTTTTGGCTTGGAGTTGGGATTGGTGGTGACTATCCTTTGTCCGCAACGATCATGTCTGAATATGCTAACAAGAAGACTCGTGGTGCGTTTATCGCTGCGGTTTTCGCTATGCAAGGGTTTGGGATTATGGCTGGTGGCATTTTCGCTATTATTATTTCAGCTGTTTTTGAAGCTAAGTTCCCTGCTCCGACCTATGCGGAAGATGCCTTGGGATCCACGGTACCACAAGCAGATTTTGTATGGCGTATAATCTTGATGTTTGGTGCTCTCCCTGCGGCAATGACGTATTACTCTAGGTCAAAGATGCCTGAGACAGCAAGATATACAGCTTTGGTTGCTAAAGACGCAAAGCAAGCTGCTTCAGATATGGCTAGGGTTCTGCAAGTGGAGATAGAGTCGGAGCAGCAGATAGTGGAAGAGATCTCAAATGGTAAGTCCAAAGACTTTTCCTTGTTCTCCAAGGAATTTATGAAACGCCATGGACTTCATTTGTTGGGGACTACATCTACATGGTTCCTTCTCGACATCGCTTTTTACAGCCAAAACCTTTTCCAGAAAGATATTTTCAGTGCCATTGGGTGGATACCTCCGGCTCAAACCATGAACGCGATTCAAGAAGTTTTCAAGATCGCAAGAGCGCAAACTCTCATTGCCTTGTGCAGCACGGTACCTGGTTACTGGTTCACAGTCGCTTTCATCGACGTTATTGGAAGATTCGCTATTCAACTCATGGGATTCTTCTTCATGACGGTCTTTATGTTTGCTCTAGCTATTCCTTACGACCACTGGACTCACAAGGAAAACCGAATCGGATTTGTTGTCATGTATTCATTAACATTCTTTTTTGCCAACTTTGGGCCTAATGTTACAACTTTTGTTGTGCCGGCCGAGATCTTCCCGGCCCGGTTCAGATCAACATGCCATGGTATTTCTGCAGCATCAGGAAAATTGGGTGCAATCGTTGGTGCTTTTGGGTTCTTGTACTTGGCTCAAAGTCCAGACAAGAACAAGACAAGTGCAGGATACCCTCCAGGGATTGGTGTCAGGAACTCACTTATCATGTTGGGTGTGGTAAACTTTTTGGGTATTCTATTCACTTTCTTGGTGCCTGAAGCTAAAGGGAAGTCTCTTGAAGAAATATCTGGTGAAAACGGAGAGAGTGAGAACACCAACAACGGGAATAGAACGGTCCCAATTGTTTAGGTGATGATACACCTTTTGTTATTCTTATTTTTTTCTCCTCTCAAGTTTTTTTTTGTGCGCGCGTGTGATCTATTGATGTTTAAATAAAATGTTACAGAAAACCAAAACTTTCACGAATCGGTTTAAGCTCGATTTCTAAATTGGACAAGAGCTGATCTTATCCTTTACTGTTTATTTGTGATTAACTTATACTAGATTTTGATGCATGATTGTTTCTTTTTCTTATTTTTAAAATATAAATTATGTCATTATTTGTGAATCATCTTTATTATTTTATATTTACATGTAAAAATTATGATAGGTTTAGTATAAATTGATAATAGTAGATTTTATTTGTATTATGTTATCAGTATCTTGACATAAACGTAAGAGTCCATAACACTTTGTTAACATTATTTCATTTGGCGAAAAATAATTAACGAGATTAGATTGATATTATAGACGAAATGAGCTTATTCGGATTGGCTTAACACTACTAAAAGATGAGCTTAATTATTTTGGGTTTAAATTATCGTAAAACTTGATAGGTTATAAAAACTCTTATTTCTGATTGGTTGAATTAATATGGTCGAAAATTATTTTAAAAAGAAAGGAAAGATAGTGATATTTTTTGTAATTAACTTAAAAATCTAAGCGTGTAATTTTAATAGAAATTCTGATTTAATAGCATAAATCGAAATATTTTTCCTCCCGTCAGAGCATCATTATTCCAGGCTCTTAATGGGTCTCTTATGTTAATTTTCATTTAAAACAAAATCAAAAACACAAATTAATACAAGGGACGTTTCTTATTTACGGGAAGCAAGGGACGGTTCTTAATGGACACTTGTCGTCGTTTGGTTCTGTTATTTCTCTCTCTCGAAACCTTTCTCTCTCGATCAAAGTCGCAAACTTTGCTTCGAATTCAATCCATCTCTCACCTTCCCTTGCAATCAAATCTCCAAATAAATTAATCTCTCTGCGCGATTCTCGCTCTTCTTCTCCGACAGAGAAAGGTCTCGAGCTTCTTCTTAGGTTGAGCCTAGGTCGAAAAGGGTATCGAGATTGTAGAGGTTTCTCACGCTGATGATTATTCTTCTTGTTCGTCGTCATCACCTTCTGATTTTGTGGCTTTTGTGTGATCTAAAATATCTATCGTGGCTTCATCTCTCCTATTTTTAAGCAAGTAAGTAACCTTCTATCTTCTCTTTCTTACTCCATCTATTGTCGTCTGATCTGTTGATTCTGTAGTTCTGTAGTTCTGTTCTGCTTTGATGTTTAATTCCTCTTTGCGAGCAAGTAATATTTTATTGAAAACTTGAGAGTTTGGGTTTGTAAAGTTCTTGCGATTGTCATTGTTACTTTAATTTTCTAATTACTCTGTCAAAGGTCAGAACTTTGCTTCAACCCTTTAAGCCACCAACGAATATTTCATTGTTTTCTACACGAAAAGAAAAAGCAGATAGTGGGTGGAGACATGATGGAGCAGTTTGTTCTCTATCACTTGCAAACACTTTTCGGCAGCAAAATCTTTGACTATATGATCATTGTCTTTACCGGTGGAGATGATTTGGAAGACAATGATGAGACTTTGGAGGACTACTTGGATGCTTGTTGGTGATGTTCCGTGGAGGTATGAATGTTTATATATAGTTCTCATGCTTTCAATGTTTAGTTCAACTTTACCTCCAAATTTGAATCCTGAAATGAGTTTTACTTGTGACCAGGATGTTTATTGGTTCTGTGAAAAGGCATTGGAGTCACTTGCACTCTTGTGTAGAAGTTAAAGAGTGGAGCATTGGAGTCACTTGTCTCTCTTGTACTCCCTTGTATTCTCATATTATCATGTCACGGACTGGAGCTGATCTTGCGCTTCCGCCTAGAATCGTATGTTGCTTTGTTCTCCCTCTTCTGATGTAAATATAGTTGCTTCTTTGCTTGACCTTAACATATAAGTTTTTACTTCTTAATAAAAAAAATTAATTTTTTTTAAAAACCCTTAATTAAGAGATTTGCATTGAAGCACATAAATTTTTGGGTCTCTTAATTCAATCTCTTAATTCACTTTTGCATTTTAAAAGTATTAAAAAAAAAATAAGAGACCCATTTAGGATACGTGGGATAATGATGCTCAGTTCCGTTTGTAAACTAGTCTAGTGGGCTTTATAACTAATATGAAGTTGAGGTCCAAAAGAAACTTTAAAAAAAAATGCTCTAGTAATAGTCAACCTTCATAATGAGAATGACCATATATAGAAAACTAGGTAGAAATCAAATAATTTTAATATAACAATAAATAACAGTATAAATTAAAAGTACACATATATATAAAAAAAAATATTGTCATTAAAATAGAAAACATGAGAAAAATAAAAAATAAAGAGAGAAATTTGTTTCTCTTTCGAGAGATTTCTAAAATATGATTTTTTTTTCAGTTAAGAAATGTATCTGAAACTTGTTTGCTTCGTGTTCAGTGTCCTCCTCTAAACCAGCTTTTATTTGGTAAACACTCGCAAGGAAATGAACACATTTCATTCCTTATCTCCACTGATAAAAAGGACCAGATGCATTTGCTTCGGTAATATCTTCAACTCTTCAGACCTCTGTTTCTCCTGGGTGTGTGTTCTACTTTGCTTCTCGTCTTTTAAAAAATGCAATCTTTCGATGGCCAAACAGTTCAATTATTGTTTTTTTTTGTTTTTTCGGGTTAGATTTTGTATCCTAAGATTCGATACTTGTTTTGAGAAGCTTAGGTTCAATCTTAGCTAGGGCTGCAAATGATTCGCATGCGTTGGATTGCATCCTTATGATTGAAAAGGAGCTTCCTTTAGTGAACCCATTTTGAAAGGAGTTTCATTTTGAGAAACCCAGAACGTTTTAATGTAAAGATTGGCTTTTAAAATATCTGAATCTGTTTGAAAGTTAGTTTCCTGTAGGAAGGAGTAAGGTTCCAAGACCAACCAAGAGGAGAACTTTATTAATAATACTTGTTCTGTGGTTTGTTGTGATGTTTATAATAAGGCACTAATGATGATGAAACTATCTTATCTACTGCAGATTATTGTTCAATACACTATACTATTGGGAGGTGGCTGTAAGGTCTTATGGGCATTGAAGGTGGGAACACAAGTTCGAAATCTGGAAATGTGGACAAGTTCTTGTCACCTCCGCCAGGTTTTGAAGGTTGTTCCAAATCTGTAAATGTGGACAAGTTGTTGTCACCTCCACCAGGCTTTGAAGGTGTGAACAGAAGTTCGAAATCTGGAAATGTAGACAAGTTGTTGTCACCTCCGCCAGGTTTTGAGTCTCAAGCAAGGTTTGTGCTTAGGAAGGTACAAGAGAAGACAAATGGATTCCGTCCAGGAGATGCAGATAGTTTCCAGAAGCTTCTTAACAGACGACCGTGGATTGTGCAGGAGCACACAACTCCGAGCTCAGGGGTCTTAAAGACAACGAAACCTGAGGTCCCATTACTATGTCTAACCTCTTTCCTGTCTTTTAACTTATTATGCCTCTTTGTGGTGAAGGGTATGTGGATCTGTTTTATTATCATTTCTCGGTTCTTTTGTCTGCCAAATACATTCTTTGAAGTGTAGCTCTTCTGGAATGTTTGCTAAGTCAAAGGTTAGTTAAGGCGGAAGTTTTCTTGTTGTGGATTCGATATTACTAGCCTCTTATGGTGTTAGTTACTTTAATGGTAGCCTAATTGATTTAGCATGAGCACTTGGGAGCTTGATGTGTCAATTCAAGTAGCTTTACTATGCTTTTAGATGTATGAGAATGTAGGTATCAAGAATGTATGTTGAGTCTTTACTAAAGTAAATTACAAATTCATTTCACAGGTACAGCCAAGACGGCTACGGAGAGTCTCCAAGAAGATTGTCCTTGAGGAAGCTTCAGTGTTTAACCCAACCGAGAAGGTCAGTTTTGCTTTGCTTTGCTTTGATGGAAAGAAAAATTAGGGTATTAAATTGCTTTAGTCTTCTTTGGTAATATGTTACTTTTTCTCTAACCTAGAGTTACTGAATTTTCAGGAATTCAATGACACTCTCTCGTACATTGCAAGCTTGCGTGACATATCTGAGCCTCATGGTATCTGTTGTGTGGTTCCTCCTCCTTCATGGGATCCTCCATGTCTTCTTGGGGAGAGACAAATATGGGAGGGATCCAGATTTTTCACTCAAGTTCAGATCTTTGATGGAGTTCACACCGATGACCCAAAGATCAAAAAGGAGACTGATGCTGATAGTGATGATGATGATACGTTTCACAAGGTTAAGTTCTGTAGAACAGAACTTGGTAATGAGTATACTTTGGAGATCTTCAAGAACTTTGCAGATTCATACTTGGAGAGTCATTTTCGCTTAAAGGAGAAGGTGAAAGACGCATGGCCAACGGTGGCAGACGTTGAGAAAGAGTTTACAAAACTTCTTGAGAATCCATTTGTTGAACTAGGGGTAATGTTAAAAAATCAAGTTTATTGCTTTTATATATATATGAAACTGGCTTTGGTACTAACTCGTGGTGTAAAATTAGGTGCTTTATGGGGATAGTATAGATACCAAAACGTTTGGCAGTGGATTTCCTTTATCTGGATCATCTGAATCTTGCAAGTACAAAACATCAGGTTGGAATCTGAACAATACAGCCAAGCTTCCTGGCTCTCTTCTAACGTTTGACGACTGTGAATCAGTTTGTGTTCCTCGCTTAAGTGTGGGAATGTGCTTGTCTTCCCAGTTGTGGGTAAGTTTTAATGTTCATGTCAAGCTGTGTTGTCATTTTCTGTCAGAAATAGCATCTATTCTGCAAGCTATCACTATACTTTTTTTCTCAGTGTTCTAAAAGTCGGTCTAGGCGGCAAATTGGTTCTAAACGAAACGAGTTTTCAAAAACGATTAAGAAAAAGAAAGGAAAATCGGTCTAGATGTTCAAAAAATGGGTCTACCGCCTACCAGTTTCTTGAACATTGGTTGTTCTTTGCAGCGTTTTTAAGTTTGCAGTCTAATTTGACTCTATTGTCTCATGGAATATTTGATGCTGAACAGAAATCTGAGAAGGAGAGACTCTACTCGCTCTGCTATCTGCATACAGGCGCTCCTAGAGTGTGGTATTCTGTTGCAGGGTGTCATCGTTATAAGTTCATGGAGAGCTTTGTCCCTAAGGTGTCAGGAGAAGAGTCAAAGAAGAGTTATGATTCTGTAAGTACTTAAAAGTCACTACGCATCTATGCAAGTCACTCTTTTTCAAAACTCAGAAAGAAAACACAAGGGAAGCTAATTCATTTGGCAGGTGATGGCAATGTCTCCATATGCGTTGCACATGGAGGGTATACCAGTGACCAGGTGTGTCCAGAACCGTGGACAATATGTTATATTGTTTCCAGGGACGTATTACTCTGCCGTTGACTGTGGTTTTAACTGTCTGGAGATAGCAAATTTCGCTACCCTTGATTGGTTACCACATAAGGAAGTAGATGCTCTGCAGAATCAAGAGAAGAAAAGAAAATCGTTATTATCGTATGATAAGCTATTGTTTGGAGCTGCTAATGAAGCTGTGAAATGCCTTAAGGAATACTCTTTGACCAAGAAGGAAACAGCAGACAATATGAGATGGTTTAATGCTTGTGGTAAGGAGGGGATGTTCTCCAACACTGTTAAGGTATGCTCACCCTTCGTCTTTGCTTGTCTTAGGAACTTGCTCACTACCTTCTTCTCTTTTATGTAGTCACGGGTCAAGAAGGAGAAAAGCAGAGTTCAGTACCTTAGTGGTCCACTAAAACCACAAAGGATGAAGGAGAGTTTTGATGATGTGAGCAAGAGGGCATGCTGTGTATGCTTTGTGGATTTGCATCTTTCCGCTGTCCAGTGTTCATGTTCTGCTGACCGTTACTCGTGTCTGAGTCACATGAGGAATCTCTGTGCCTGTCCGTATGACAAGAAGAGTTTTCTCTATAGGTACACCATCGATGAGCTGAACATTCTTGCAGAGGCGTTGGAACAACGTAAGCTCAGCTGTATGTTCAAATGGGGAAACATAGATGGCAACTATTGTGCTTCTCCTGCCATCAGAAGTTCACAACCTGGTGGGGACAAAGGCAAGACAACAGATGAGGTTATGCAAGATGTTGAAACTGGGGGTAAGGAGCAGATGAAGGCAAGAGGGAAAGTGAGATCGATCATAGAGATAATGAATGTCAAAGAGGAAAATGATAATGAGTCAGGGCCTGTGGACCCTAAACCCTTGTTCTAATAAATCAATCAGGCCATGGGATTCTTCTGCTGTCAACATGGCAAAGAAGCAGAAGGAGGGATGGATATAAAAGGAATGTTTTGCGTTTAAGTAGTTTAGTCAAAGGAGTAGATTGGTTTGCAAATTTGCACCATTATGTTAACCCTAGGTTGACAAAAAAAAAAGTAAACCCTAGAAGTACAACTCTAAAGTCAAATTTATGTTGCATTTGTTTGAAAACAGTTCTGTTTTGCTTAAAAATATTTTTATATATTTTTCTTATAAAAGAGTTGATTGGTAGTTGCTGTAGGTGCTGTCAACGGTCCTATTTATTTCTAAAGCACCAAATTCAGAGCAATCAAGCTTTAATTTTTTTTTTGAAACCACAGCTCTTGATATAACCTACAGCTGTACAAGTGCTCTGCAGAGCCAAATATCCAAAGCAATTTTTTAGTCATTTCCATAAAATTCTACAGCAATAAAATCTAAAGCCACAGCAAAAAATCTACAGATTTTTTTCTACAACAAAATTTTTAAAGCTACGACCCTTACCAATCAGACCCAAAATCTATTAGGGCAAATCTCCAAAGTAGCACATTTCTAAGTTTATATCACAAAAATAGCACTCAAAACCTAAAATGACCAAAATAGCACATTTCTAAGTTTATCTTTTGAAAATTTTAATTTTTTTATTTTTCAAAATTTGAAATCTTATCCCCAAAACCTCATTTCTCAACTCTAAACCCTAAACCCTAAACTCTAAACCATAAACCCTAAACTCTAAACCATAAACCCTAAACCATAAACCCTAAACCCTAAACTCTAAACCCTAAACCCTAAACCCTAAACCCTAAACCCTAAACTCTAAACCGTAAACCCTAAACCCTAAATCCTAAACCCCACCCTTTAACTCTAAACCATAAGTTTGTGACTTTTGATAAAACATTAAGTGCTATTTTTGTGACTTTTGACCTTAAGTGCTAGTCTTAAGTGTTAGTTTGGGAACATAAACTTGATTTAGTGCTATTTTTGTCTTTTTCTCAATCTATTAATCTACGAGAATTATTATGACACCAACATTAGTAATATTTTAACTGAATCTCCCATTTTCTTCTACCTGAGATTGGATAGAGGTATCTGTTATGATTAGCTCTGAATCCATTTGTATAGGTTAAACTGTGGTGTGATTGCCCGTTGGCATGTGCCGGTTAAGAGACTGTAGTGTTTGTCAATTTCCTGAGAGCGAGTTCACTGAACCATTTAAAGAAGCCGTTAAGGCTAGACAATCCTGTTTGCCAAGAAGAGAAACCACAAGCTGCTGTTGACCATACCGTACACACTAGAACTTTCACGGGACAGTCACAGATAATCCCTTGACTAGTAAAAGCATTCATTTGTTTTCATAAATCTTGCAACTAAACTTCATAATCCGCAAAATAAAATGGATAAAAGAGATGTCTATAATATTATTTGAGAAATCATTTATCTATTTGTTGTCAATTACAATGATATCCTTAATGAATAACATATTTTACTAATTGCTATTATTAACATTGTCTATTTTTTATTGATAACCTTTTAAAAATTATATCAATATCAAAAAGGAATTTAGTATCAAAAAGGTAATACTTTAGAAATAAAAATATATAGCATTATGTTATATTTAAAACATGTGATTCAACAATATGTATTCCATTTTATATAAATCTCAATTTCACAAAATTTTATACTTCTTAATCACATTAGTTAAACTATTTTTTTAATATTAAAATATATAATCCTTTCTTATTAAAAAAATTAGTTACGAAGCAAGTACTTACTTTAAGATATTAAACAACTTTATTTTTTCTTATTTTCAAAATTCCTAATTAATTATACTTTTGGATAATTACAATATCTTATTTTAAACATATTTTCTCATAATTTTATGGAATTTTATTTTCCTAATTAAAGATTCTCAAGCCTAATACAATATGGATAGGGATAGCAATGTTGGACCTGGACCGCATGGTTGGCCAATTAGAGATTGCTGCGGGCGGGTTTTGGCCGGCATATGATAAGCCCAAAAGAGTGGGCCTTGCGGGCTGGGACTGTGCGGAATTGGGCTTAATACAGGATGGGCCGCAGGTCGACTTGCTGGATTCTAATGACCCACAAAATGATCTTCACCTGAAAAAATGAGAAAAAGAGAGCATAAAAGGCGATTAGGGGTTAGATCTTCACCGACAACCTATGGAGCTCCGGTGACGGTGGTCTGATGCTTCCGGTCTCCCATGTGTCTTCGATATCCACCATTGGAGCTTCTTCAAGCCACCAAAAGAAGTGGGTGAACTCACTTTCCGCTGAAGAAGAAGATCCAGCTCCGGCGATGGGTTCTTCAGCGACGGTGGTTGCAGTGACTCCTTCAATCGATGCATGTCACATGTAAGGAAATATCGACCATGTTTTGTTGTCGATTTATATTCTTGGGTCTAACACTCTAACTCATCGGTATGGGGATTTGGCTGCAATGGCTTATGATCTGCTTAGTATTCCTATAACAACCGTGGCTTTGGAGTCCTCTTTTAGTATTGGATGGCGAGTTCTAAATAAGTATAGGAGCCGTGTACTTCCAAGAATGTGCAAGCTCTGATTTGCACTAGGAATTGGCTAAAACGATATAAAGCTTATGAACATAGTAAATTGTTCACATTATCATATATTTTTGAGTTTTATGTTTCAATATATCTTTAACTAAATTGAATTATTATTATTTTCAGAAGATGAAGTTGATGCTGAAGAAGACACACTCCCATCATTTGAATCGATTGTTGGTGATGAAGTTGAAGAACAAGAAGTGTGATTTGTTGTTTTGATTTGGTGTTCTCTTTTTAATTACTTTTCAGATTGGCATCTTTGATTCGATGTTTGGTTTTATTTAATTTTGGATTCAGCAAACTAAAGCATTGGTTTGTGAACTTATGATTTTTGGATTCAGCAAACTAAACATCATACATAAACAAACAAATAAATGGTCAAAAAGGTTAAAGCATGATTTTAATGTTGATATCATTATTAGCTAGTCAATTATATATGAAACAAAATTATTATTAAAAAAACATAACTAATAAAAGTAAACTTTGTTGTTACGTAGAATGTTTAAAAATATAGGATTAAGAAAAAAATATTCTTAACCATGTATACCTATAAGCCTACACGTAAGATGAAGCATAATTTTAATAACAAAACGCGCAGGAAATAACATCCCAAGACAATCTTCCGGAGCTTTCAGTAGAACAAAACAACATTCTTTTGTGATAATTTTCAACTGGAATTTCTTCACTGCATCTATGCAATCTGGAACTTTCCTAACATCGTTTACACACTGAAGTGGATTTGGTAGGAATCCTTCCTCTGACACTGGAGCAAGCGGAAAATTTGCATTACCTCTTGTATTTTGAGAAATCGATAGTAGCACTATCATCAATAACATAGTCAATACATAAACTTTTTGCTTGTTCTCAACCATTGTTTATTTTTTATTTTTTTGTGATTACTGTTATGACATTTTCTTGATATTTATATATGTTCATGATCATGACTTTTTTACTAAATGAGATATGAGGTGATTTCATTTGATATTTTACATATATGTACTAGTAATTTTAAACATCTTACCTTTATTAGAAAAAATACAACGTATAACGCCAAATTAACAAATGTACTATAAAAATGGTATAAAATATATTACATTAACAATTTACATGTGTTCATTATTATATTGGTATCAAAATAGATTTAACTTTAGTAGAATTACTTATATGGTTTATATTATTATTGAAACTATTAAATAAATTTGAAGGAATCAAGATTTTTTTTTTTTATTACAAACCTTCTTAAAACCATCTTAGATTGTTAATAATAGAAAAGCTATTGTTCCGTGGACATTATTTGAGAAGTGATTTGCCATGTGTCATCACCATAATGATTTTGAAAGAAAAATGATGACATGCCATGATAACATGCCATGATAACTAATGATGATATGACTTGAAGGTAATTGTGACATGGAAATTTACATTTGATCGAGTTATAAAATTGTATACAAAGAAACAATATACAAATTATTACAAAAGGAGAAAAATTCGACATATGCTGAAGACAAATCATTTGTAGAAGTGAAGATGGTGTTGCTTTCTTTTGCAGTAAGACTTACACGCTAACAGAACATATGCTATATTATTTTCCTCCTCTAGAATTCGTCTCAATCTAATACAACTGGTATCCCGTTTTGGCATTTTATTATTTTCCCAAATCTTATAAGAAAATCCCATTGAATCCATGACATGCTTTAAACATTGACACGTCTGCCAATTAGTCAATATCTGTGTACTTGGTATGAAAATAGATTCTATAAAATCTTCCTTGCGACGCTGATGCCTTTACCATATAATCTTCTGTGAATCCCATCTATATGATGGTATAGATTGTATTTCAGTTTGATTCTCCTTCTTTACATAACTCTACCAAGTCGGTTTTCGTGGTGGTCGTCTCTTCCATATGCATTGAATCCGTGGAACAAAATTACTGTGCCATACAAGAAACATACAAACGTCGGTGGAAGTAGACTTTCATAAATTGAGGCAAACTCACCGGAGATTATCTCTTACGGAGGAAGAGACACCGCACATCAAACACGCCATCACATGTCATTATCGTCTTCTCCTAATAGAAACCAATTATAATACACAAGAATATAATTACAGTCACCACCGGGAAGAGGAAACGATGAGAGAACCATATCGAATAAAATCACTGTTTGGATGTTTCACCAAACGATAACAAGAACACTGAAACAAGCATCATAGATATTGTCGATGGATTCATAAAAGAAGTAAAAGTAAGGAACAAAAAAGTAACTGGGTGAAAAATCGGCGACCAGAACCACCCAAGTCTCGTTAGTAACCGCCAAGAAATCACCTTACAATCACATAGTGTTTCTTACATACCATGTTAAATTGTTAATAATAAAAAATCTACTATAAAGCATATAAACATGAGTAAATTTTATATAATTTTATAATTTTATAGTTGATATGCTTTGAACCAGTTGTACGTTTTAAAATTGTACCAAATAATTTTAATAAAGCTGACAGATCAACTCTATAATCTTTCAAATTTTCAAAAGATATGTATATAACATTACACAAAGTGTAACCATAAATTTAAAATAATATCAAATATAATAATTTCAAGTTATATAGAAAATGAAACAAAATATGTAAAAGTACCACAAAGACATGTTATATACAATCTCAAAAGTCAATCATCGGATAGAGAAGTTGTTGTGTGAAAAAAAGAAATTCCTAAAATTTATGCAAGAGAACAGTAAATCAAACAACCAATTTGCACATGAACCAACAAAGTTTTATCCACACATAATATGTTCAATTTCTACATACTTGTTGCATGATTTTATTTATCAGTTGAACTATTCTTACCAACAGTATCACAAAATAGTATATTATTATTACAAATATTATATAAGAATCATCGAGATGAAGATGATTTATCTGAGGTAAAATTTATTTGATGAAAGTTAAAGTAGTCATTCACCAATTACAAAAAAAAAAATACTCATTCACCGAGATCATAATTATTTACGTACATATCAACTGTATAATTTTAATTTGTCTTATATAAACAATATTCACTCAATAAAGACCTATATATTTGAGAGAAAAAAAATTAGGCAAAAATATGGTATAATTAACATTTCCACACTAGTTTATCAAATTTCAAAGTACTTGTTGTATCAACTCTAAGATACATATTATATATTGTAAAATAAAATTAATTATAGCACTTAGAGTTTTCTATTAAGTCATTCAGATAAACAAAAAAATATGTATAATAATGCTAAAACTTGAAATATCAAATCATAAAAAACAAACTAAAGTCCTAGTAACATCTAATATGGGGAAAATAAGGGGAAAAAATATATTAAACCTCTCTGAAGAATGTAAATAAACATTCTTATCCTTTTCACTAACAAACATATTTTCTAAATGAAGATTGTCTTTATCTGGATCTGCTAGAAAGCCACATTTTAACTTTAAGAATATAGCATGTCATTAAAGAAACTATTATGTTTATAAGAAAAACTTAATACGATAAACTTTTTTTAAATACAAAAATAATAATAAATATATTCATGTGATTGTTATAGAATGCCTGCCAATTTTAAATAAAACATATAAAATGATAACTAGAGTTTTTGATTATGATATAATATAAAATATATTTGACTATTATTAATGTGATCGTAAAATTAACATTATCGCCACATAATATGGGCATGTCTGTTATTTTCTTAATAGGGATAAGGTATTAACTAGTATCTACCATTTTCTATGAAATACCAACGGTTTTAAAGATTAAAAATGTTTCTTTTAAATATTTTAATTTTGATTGCACATAATTTTTTTTTTAATTATCAATATCAAGATTAAGTATTATAATTAAAGACAAGAAATATAATTATTTTTCTAGTCATAATATAGATAAGGAATACACATTTGGATATGTTAAAATTTTAAATTTTACTATCCATGTTAACAATGTTGAAGTTTATATTTTAAATAATTTAATATTATTCACAATTGTTTGACAGTTGTAGTTTTGCAATAAGTAATTAATTTCTAAGTGATTTTCTGTATTAAAATAAATAGAAAAAATAATTGAAGGAAATTTAAAGTGATTTTCATAGTTAAGCAAAAATATTTTTTACTTTTTAAAATTACAAAATGAGCAACAAGTAATAGGCCAAAAGTGAAAACATCATACATAATCAAACAAATAAATGGTCAAAAAGGTTAAAGCATGATTTTAATGCTGATATCATTATTAGCTAGTTAATTATATATGAAACAAAATTATTATTAAAAAAAATAACTAATACGAGTAAATTTTGTTGTTACGTAGAATGTTTAAAGATATAGGATTAAGAAAAAAATATTCTTAACCATGTATACCTATAAGCCTACATGTAAGATGAATCATAATTTTAATAACAAAACGCGCAGGAAATAACATCCCAAGACAATCTTCCGGGGCTTTCAGTAAAACAAAGCAACATTCTTTTGTGATAATTTTCAACTGGAACTTCTTCACTGCATCTATGCAATCTGGAACTTTCTTAACATCGTTTACACACTGAAGTGGATTTGGTAGGAATCCTTCCTCTGACACTGGAGCAAGCGGAACATTTGCATTACCCTTCGTATTTTGAGAAATCGATAGTAGCACTACCATATATAACATAGTCAATACATAAATTTTTTGCTTGTTCTCAATCATTGTTTAGTGTTTATTTATTTTGTGATTACTGTTATGATATTTTCTTGATATTTATATATGTCTATGATCATGACTTTTTTAGTAAATGAGATATGAGGTGATTTCATTTGATTTTTTACATATATGTACTAGTAATTTTAACCATCTTACCTTTATTAGAAAAATACAACATATAACGCCAAATTAACAAATGTACTACAAAAATGGTATAAAATATATTACAGTTACAATTTACATGCGTTCATTATTATATTGGTATCAAAATATATTTAACTTTAGTAGAATTATTTATATGGTTTATATTATTATTGAAACTATTAAATAAAAATTTAAGGAATCAAGATATTTTTTATTACAAACATTCTTAAAACCATGTTAGATTGTTAATAATAGAAAAGCTATTGTTCCCTAGACCTTATTTGAGAAGTGATTTGTCATGTGTCATCACCATAATGATTTTCAAAGAAAAATGATGACATGCCATGATAACTAATGATGATATGACTTGAAGGTAATTGTGACATGGACATTTACGTTTGATGGTGATTTTTATTTTTGGAAATTTTCTTACAATATGGTAACAAATCACAGATCATTATTAAAATAAAAATAAAATAAAAAAATAGTAGTATTATAAATTTAATAACATTTTTCTATTTTTAAAATATTTATAATTATATACTTTAATAACTAAAACATTTCTTCCTTTATGCAGTTTTTTAAATTGTAATTTTATGATTCCAATACCATTGGTTTTTCTCTTAGTATCTACAAATTTTAAGAATATTATTTGTTTAACATTTTTAAAGTTCTATACCTAATAAAATTTTCTCGTAATTTTATAGGTTTTGATTTACTTTATTTTAACAAAAATTGATTGATTTTTTACCAATATTCAAATTTTTAATACATACATATAAATTATTAATATAAATAAATTATTTATTTGAAAGAATCAAGATGCATTTTTCTTACATAGCTTTTTTAATGTATTAACAAATTTTATTGATAGATCGAAGTAAAAATCGAGTTATAAAGTCGTATACAAAGAAACAATATACAAATCATTACATAAGGAGAAAAATTCAACATATGCTGAAGACAAATTATTTGTAGAAACCAAGCGAGGACGGCCCAATGGTCTTGAGGGAGCTTTGGCCCCAATAAGGACCCGGGTTCAAATTCCGCTGACCACCGTCGATTAAAATGGGGTGAAAAGGGCAGCCCTACAGGATGCCTTCTGCGGAGGTGTACTTAGGCGCTAGTCGGGTTCCCTCCGGGGTATCCGGATTACCTGGATTATCAAAAAAAAATTATTTGTAGAAGTGAAGATGGTGTTGCTTTCTTTTGCAGTAAGACTTACACGCTAGCAGAACATATGCTATATTATTTTCCTCCTCTAGAATTCGTCTCAATCTAATACAACTGGTATCCCGTTTTAGCATTTTATTATTTTCCCAAATCTTATAAGAAAATCCCATTGAATCCAGGACATGCTTTAAACTTTGACACGTCTGCCAATTAGTCAATATCCGTGTACTTGGTATGAAAATAGATTCTATAAAATCTTCCTTGCGACGCTGATGCCTTTACCATATAATCTTCTGTGAATCCCATCTATATGATGGTATAGATTGTATTTCGGTTTGATTCTCCTTCTTTACGTAACTCTACCAAGTCGGTTTTCGTGGTGGTCATCTCTTCCATATGCATTGAATCCCTTGAACAAAATTACTGTGCCATACAAGAAACAGACAAACGTCGGTGGAAGTAGACTTCATAAATTAAGGCCAACTCACCGGAGATTATCTCTTACAGAGGAAGAGACACCGCACATCAAACACGCCATCCCATGTCATTATCGTCTTCTCCTAATAGAAACCAATTATAATACACAAGAATATAATTACAGTCACCACCAGGAAGAGGAAACGATGAGAGAACCATATCGAGTAAAATCACTGTTTGGATGTTTCACCAAACGATAACAAGAACACTGAAACAAGCATCATAGATATTGTCGATGGATTCATAAAAGAAGTAAAAGTAAGGAACAAATAAGTAACTGGGTGAAAAATCGGCGACCAGAACCACCCAAGTCTCGTTAGTAACCGCCAAGAAATCGCCTTACAATCACATAGTGTTTCTTATATACCATGTTAAATTGTTAATAATATAAAATCTACTATAAAGCATATAAACATGAGTAAATTTTATATAATTTCATAATTTTATAGTTGATATGCTTTGAACCAGTTGTACATTTTAAAATTGTACCAAATAATTTTAATAAAGCAGAAAGATCAATTCTATAATCTTTCAAATTTTCAAAAGATATGTATATAACATTACACAAAGTGTAACCGAAAATTTAAAATAATCTCAAATATAATAATTTCAAGTTATATAGAAAATGAAAAAAATATCTAAAAGTACCACAAAGACATGTTATATACAATCTCAAAAGTCAATCATCGGATAGGGAAGTTGTTGTGTGAAAAAAGAAATTCCTAAAATTTATGCAAGAGAACAGTAAATCAAACAACCAATTTGCACATGAACCAACAAAGTTTTATCCACACATAATATGTTCAATTTCTACATACTTGTTGCATGATTTTATTTATCAGTTGAACTATTCTTACCAACAGTATCACAAAATAGTATATTATTATTACAAATATTATATAAGAATCATCGAGATGAAGATGATTTATCTGAGGTAAAATTTATTTGATGAAAGTTAAAGTAGTCATTCACCAATTACAAAAAAAAAAATACTCATTCACCGAGATCATAACGTACATATCAACTGTATGATTTTAATTTGTTTTTTATAAACAATATTCACTCAATAAAGACCTATATATTTGAGAGAAAAAATTAGGCAAAAATATGGTATAATTAACATTTCCACACTAGTTTATCAAATTTCAAAGTACTGGTTGTATCATCTCTAAGATGCATATTATATATTGTAAAATAAAATTAATTATAGCACTTAGAGTTTTCTATTAAGTCATTCAGATAAAAAAAAATATGTATAATAATGCTAAAACTTGAAATATCAAATCATAAAAAACAAACTAAAGTCCTAGTAATATCTAATATGGGGAAAATAAGAGGAAACATTATATTAAACATCTTTGAAGAATGTAAATAAACATTCTTATCATTTTCACTAACAAACATATTTTCTTAATGAAGATTGTCTTTATCTGGATCTGCTAGAAAGCCACATTTTAACTTTTAAAAAATAGCATGTCATTAAAGAAACTATTATGTTTAGAAGAAAAAATTAATATGATAAACTTTTTTTAAATACTAAAAAAAAATAAATATATTCATATGATTGTAATAGCATGCCTGCCAATTTTAAATAAAACATACCAAATGATAATTAGAGTTTTTGATTATGATATAATATAAAATATATTTGAATATTATTAATATGATCGTAAAATTAACATTATCGCCATATAATATGGGCATGTCTGTTATTTTCTTAATAGGGATAAGTTATTAACTATTATCTCTCATTTTCTATGAAATACTAACGGTTTTAAAGACTAAAAATGTTTCTTATAAATATTTTATTTTTGATTGCACATAAATTTTTTTTAATCATCAATATCAAGATTAAGTATTATAATTAAAGACAAGACATATAATTATTTTTCTAGTCATAATATAGATAAGTAATACACATTTGGATATGTTAAAATTTTAGATTTTACTATCCATGTTAACAATGTTGAAGTTTTTAATGTAAATAATTTAATATTATTCACAATTTTTTGACAGTTGTAGTTTTGCAATAAGTAATTAATTTCTAAGTGATTTTATGTATTAAAATAAATAGAAAAATAATTGAAGGAAATTTACAGTGATTTTCATAGTTAAGTATAATAATTTTTTACTTTTTAAAATAACACAGCAACAAGTAATAGGCCAAAAATGAAAACATCATACATAAACAAACAAATAAATGGTCAAAAAGGTTAAAGCATGATTTTAATGCTGATATCATTATTAGCTAGTTAATTATATATGAAACAAAATTATTATTAAAAAAACATAACTAATACGAGTAAATTTTGTTGTTACGTAGAATGTTTAAAGATATAGGATTAAGAAAAAAAATATTCTTAACCATGTATACCTATAAGCCTACATGTAAGATGAAGCATAATTTTAATAACAAAACGCGCAGGAAATAACATCCCAAGACAATCTTCCGGGGCTTTCAGTAGAACAAAGCAACATTCTTTTGTGATAATTTTCAACTGGAATTTCTTCACTGCACCTATGCAATCTGGAACTTTCCTAACATCGTTTACACACTGAAGTGGATTTGGTAGGAATCCTTCCTCTGACACTGGAGCAAGCGGAACATTTGCATTCCCTTTCGTATTTTGAGAAATCGATAGTAGCACTACCATCAATAACATAGTCGATACATAAACTTTTTGCTTGTTCTCAATCGTTGTTTAGTGTTTATTTATTTTGTGATTCTTGTTATGACATTTTCTTGATATTTATATATGTCTATGATCATGACTTTTTTAGTAAATGAGATATGAGGTGATTTCATTTGATTTTTTACATATATGTACTAGTAATTTTAACCATCTTACCTTTATTAGAAAAAATACAACATATAACGCCAAATTAACAAATGTACTATAAAAATGGTATAAAATATAGAGAAATTAGGAGCTACACCAACAAAGTATAGCGTATTTAGCAAAATACCAACCTTAAGCGTTCATACACTGTGCATTTTTTATTAATACACAAAAGCCCCTACCCTTACTTCTCTCCAACTGACAATCTCGATAGGCCAGATCTTATACGAAGATTTTACGCGGATTTTGCAAGCTGTCACAAAATCTTCTCAAATATATTGTTGTCAGAAAGCAAACACGTACCGTCTCTTCTATGTCATGTAGATAGAGTCAATTTCGAAACTTCATTTCTCATTTCAACATCTTTCTTTTGTAACTCTCTCCCAGATTCCATATTTAATTTCTAGATCAGTTGTTCAACCATCATCGTTGGATTTACCGGAGACGATGAAATCAGAGGCTATTCAACCACCTCCGTTGGATTTACCGGAGAGAATTTTTTCGCTGCCGGTGAAAAAACTTTGGGGGTTCGCATGCGGTATCAGACAAATACTCAACTCTCAAGTTCTCTGCTGATGCGTCTCCGGTGAAGCTCTCCGCAGCTACGTCTCCGATGAAGCTCACCGTCTCGGTATCACCGATCACTTTCTTCTTCCCACGCGTCTTCAGTGAAGCTCTCTGCCGCGCGTCTCTGGTGAAGCTCTCGGCCGTAGCTTCTCTGGTGAAGCTCTTCGTCGCTGCGCCTCCGGTGAAGCTCTCTGCCGCTGCGCCTCTAATGAAGCCTTCGGCCGCTGCGTCTCCCGTGAAATTTATTTGCCGTTGCATCTCCACTTGAAGCCTTCTCTAGTGAAACCTTAAGTTATATATGTTGTAGGATTGACAAGTCATATAAGATCTTCATTAACCGTGTACATATTATATTGCTTGTATAACAACTTGATACTAAAAAAAAATCCAGTTTTAGTCTCAAGTAACTCATTTTATAAAGGTGTATATATTATATTAGCTGTCTAACAATTTGTCATTTACCAAAGAAAACATTTCCAAAGCATTATTTGTATATTTATTTCATATATCATAGCTATGAGCTTGATTCTTATGATAGCAAAGAATGTGATATTCAAAATCGAACGAGTTTATCTAAATAGCTTGTTTGTTAACCGTGCAAATATTCTATTAACTGTCTAATAACTTGACAATACAAACAAATCAATTGTTATCCCAAATAACTTATCTTCTAACCGTGTATATATTATGTTAGCTGTCCAAGTCACTTAGACGTCTAACCTTTCTTTGTGCGAGGTAAATTAATTTTTAGCTGAGCTTTGTCTATTTTATCTGGTTACAACAATTTTCAAATATTTTTTATTCCCTTTTGGTGAAACTAATATTATTTTTAAAAAAACACATAAATTTTTAGTAGGGTATACACCATCTTAGTATGACATTTGTAATTATTCATATGTTTGTCTAATAGAATTTACAAATAATATTTGTATTTTGAATGTTAAATTTCAATTAACTTCAATGGAAATATCAAAGAGGTTTTACACAGCCTAAGGTAAACACAAGTTTTGATGATACTAAGTCATTTAGACGTCTAACCTTTCTTATTGTGAGCTAAAACTATTTTTAGCTGAGCTTTGCCTATTATATCCGGTTAACAACATTTTCAAATATTTTATATTTCCTTTTGTTGAAACTAATATTATGCTTAAAAAACACATAAATTTTTAGCCGGCTATACACCATCTTAGTATAACATTTCAAATTATTCATATGTTTGTGTGATTCAATTTACAAATGATATTTTTATTTTGAATGTTAAACTTCATTTAACTAGCTTGCAACCATCATGTTTTATATTTTTTCATTTACCTAACTTTATATGGATATCTACTATTGTATTTTATTTAAGGTTATCTATTAGAATATATGTAAAAATAATGTGTTAGCGATGAAAATATATAATTAGCCGTCCAGGTTTTGTTATTGGCCAGTAATATTTTTTATGCAAGTTTGTAACCCGCACATATGTCTTTCAGATCCATTGCTGATGTGTATTTGCGTCACTTTGAACCACTGGGAATTTCTTCTACCACCAAAAGCTACACCGCCACCGAAGTTGCTTGAATTTAATCTACCAAAAACTAGCAGTGATCATTGATCTAGGTTTCTAATTTTGGATGAAACTATTGGCTATAACGGGAAGAAAAGCTCAAATCTGATATCTATCACACCCTTCACGATGAACAAACGAGGAATTCGATGGAGAAATAAACCTACAATAATAACAAAGAGTTCATAATCTATAGGTGTACTGTGACCACTGTTAATAAAAGGAAAACAACAAAATCTTCTCCGAGAATTTAACACAACAACCGAACAACGTGGATCGTCGTGCAATCTTAGTTGTTAAGGATTCCCTGCGATTCCTGGAATAATCTTCTCGGATAAAAACACGACGGAGGAGTAGATATGGAAAGGATTGTGGAAGAGAAATAAAAAAGTTTCACTAATTCTTTACATGGTTTCTCTGTCTAAAGAAAAACTAAACAAAACCTTAACTAAATCTATAAAATATCTTCCAAATCCTACTACTGCACACCTAAAAACCTACTTGCCTAAAGATTAAAACGAAAGTAGCTTAAAAAGGGATAGGAAAGTCATTTAGCATCACTCTGAAACACTATACAGCCTAAAGTTTTATTGTTTTTGGTATATACTTAATTTCCATGTCTTTCATTGGTTTTGAGCTAATTAGCTCTAAAATATATTACAATAACAATTTACATGTGTTCATTATTATATTGGTATCAAAATAGATTTAACTTTAGTAGAATTACTTATAAGGTTTATATTATTATTGAAACTATTAAATAAAAATTTAAGGAATCAAGATATTTTTTTATTACAAACCTTCTTAAAACCAATGTTAGATTGTTAATAATAGAAAAGCTAATGTTCTCTAGACATTATTTGAGAAGTGATTTGCCATGTGTCATCACCATAATGATTTTGAAAGAAAAATGATGACATGCCATGATAACTAATGATGATATGACTTAAAGGTAATTGTGACATGGACATTTACGTTTGATGAATATAGATTCTGTAAAATCTTCCTTGCGACACCGACACCTTGACCATATAATCTTCTATGAATCCCATCTATATGATGGTATAGATTGTATTTCGGTTTGATTATCCTTTCTTTATATAACTCTAACAAGGCGTTTTTCGTGGTGGTAATCTCTTCCATAAGCATTGAATCCCTGGAACAAAATCGTTGGGCTATAAAAGGCACAAACAAACGTCGGCGGAAGTAGACTTCATTAATTGAGGCCAACTCACTGGATATAAACTCTTACGGAGGAAGATACCCCGCACATCAAACACGCCATCCCATGTTATTATCATCTTCTCCGAATAGAAACCAATTATAATACACATGAATATATTTACAGTCACCACCGAGAAGAGGAAACGACGAGAGTACCATATCGAATAAAATCACTGTTTATATGTTTCACAAAACGATAACAAGATCACTGAAACAAACATCATAGATATTGTCCATGGATTCATAAAAAAAAGTAAAAGTAAGGAACAAACAAGTAATTGGGTGAAAAATTGGCGACCAGAACCACCCAAGTCTCATTAGAAACCGCCAAGAAACCGCCATACAATCGCCACAAGTAACATAGTGTTTCTTACATACCATGAGTAAATTTTATATAATTTTATAATTTTATAGTTGAAATGCTTTGAATCAGTTGTAAATTTTGTAATTGTACCAAATAATTTTAATAAAGCTGAAAGAAAAACTTTCTAATCTTTCAAATTTTCAAAAGACATGTATAGAACATTACACAAAGTATAACCGTAAATTTAAAATATCACAAATATAATAATTTCAAGTTATTTAGAAAAATAAAAAATATCCAAAAGTACCACAAAGACATGTTATATACAATCTCAAAAGTCAATCATCGGATAGATAAGTTTTTGCGTGAAAAATGAAATTCATAAAATTTATGCAAGAGAAAAGTAAATCAAACAACCAATTTGCACATGAACCAACAAAGTGTTATCCACACATAATATGTTTAATTCTACATACTTGTTGCATGATTTTATTTATCAGTTGAACTATTCTACCAAAAGGATCGCAAAGTAGTCTATTTATATTACAAGTATTATATAAAGATTGTCAAGATGTAGATGATTTATCTGCAGTAAAATTTATCTGATGAAAGTTAAAGTAGTCATTCATCCGTTACAAAAAAAATTATTCATTCACCGTGATCATAATTATGTACTTACATATCAACTGTATATTTTTACTTTGTCTTATATAAACCATATTCACTCAATAAATACCTATATATTTGGAAAAAAGGATTAGGAAAAAAATGTGGTATAGTTTACATTTCCACACTAGTTTATCTAGTTTGAAAGTACTTGTTGTATCATCTCTAATATGCATATTATATAGTTTAATATAAAATTAATTATAGTACTAAGAGTTTTCTATTATGTCATTCAGATAAACAAACAATATGGATAATAATGCTAAAAGTTCAAATATCAAATCATAAAAAAACAAACTAAACTCCTAGTAACATCTAATAAGGGGAAATAAGGGGTAAAAATTATTTTTAACCTCTCAGAAGAATTTAAATAGATATTCTTATCTTTTTACAATCAAACATGTTTTCTTAATGAAGGTTGTCTTTACCTGGATATGCTAGAAAGCCACATTACAACCTTTAAAAATATAGCATGCCATTAAAGAAAATATTACGTTTATAAGAAAATTTTAATATGATAATTCTTTCGTTTAAATACTAAACAAATAATAAATATATTCTTCTGATTGAAATAATATGCCTACCAATTGAAAGAAAACATAACATGATAATTAGAGTTTTTAATTACGATATAAGATGATAATATATTTGACTATTATTAATGTGATCGTAATGTTAACACTCATGTTCGAAACTACACTAGCCGTGAGTCAGGTGTACCTAGCGAGTTAATAGAAAACCAGAGATTAACTGGAGATTAATCGGGATTAGTTTTTAGTACTTATCTTAATTTTTTCGTAGAAATGTATATCCTAAATATTTATATGTTTTATTTTATTTTTTTCTTTTATTAATGAAAAAATTGTAATTAAGTTGTTTTCTTCCTTCTAGGGTTTTCACTTCTTTTGCGATTTTTTAATGGCCACCTCACCTTTTTAACATAATACATTGTTTTCTTTGCGGATTTCTTATCATTTATGCATAAAAAGTATAGATTTGTTACGTAACTTCAATTTTCAAGCGTTTAAAACCCAAAACCATGAACTTTTTCTACGAATCCGATATTTTATCTGAGTTTAATGGAATCGCCACGGTTCTTCACCGCCGAGCGTTGCACCGCCGTTTTATACCATTATTTTCTACATATATAATAAATAATTATTTAAATAAATAAATAAAATATATTTTTTTTATGTTTTCGAATTATATTTTTTCATATTCGAACTTTTTTATAAATTTTAAAATGATACTATTTTACTTCTGAGGATATATTTTTGAGATAATAAAGGAAGAGCAATTGAGCATGCATGCTCTAAGATACGAATTGACTGCACAATAAAGATACGTTCAGAGTCGTTCACATGTTAACTCCACCTGACTCGTCATTTACTCGGTCCATTATTACTTTGGGTCTCTGTGGGTTTGGGTCCTAACCTATAATTTGGTTCGAATTTTTAGAATTATTATCTTTTCCAGCATTAAATTCAGCGCTAGAGAGGAAGTGCGTTTGGCCTATATATCAGCTCTTACAACAGATCGGAGCAAATCCGGGTAAAAGGTAGATCGAGATTATACATCAAATGCGGTAAAAGAAATGCTACCTTTTTTCAGCTAACACGAAATGACACCTTGTTTCACAAGTTTAGTAAGTCAAATTTGTATGAAACTATCACTTCTAAGATAAGATCCTAATTAGACGTGGGTGGGCACGAATCAAAATAATACAATAATATTCGGTATTTGTGATTTGCATCGTATTTATAGACGGGGTTTCTGCAAAAAAACCCTCAATGTGGTTTTGTTTTGCAAATTAATCCGCGAACCCAAAAACCTACGGGTCAACCCTCCAAGTGCCAGTCAAACAGCAATATAACCCTCGGCCGTATATATGTGTATTTGACTGTGTATAATTTTAACATTTTTCAATACTACTTCGTTTTGGCGCTAATTTTTTAATGAAAAAAAATTGTTGAACTCGGAGTTTGAAACTTGAACCTTAAACACTATGTGCATGCTATATAACCATCTCGGCCAACAAATTTGTTTACTTAACAAACGCAATTATATAGATTTCTAAAAATTCATTCCGAAATGACCTTGTTTCTTCTTCTTCTCTTGGACATGGGAGCTTGCGTAAATGCACAATGAAGGTGGGGTGATCCTTTGATTGTTACTCAAGCATTTATTTTTTCGATTTTCTTTACTTATAGTTATTATCTCACATGTTTTGAACAACAATTGGGATGAGATTCACGTTTCCGGCTCATCTCCGCATTCTTCTTCGAGTGTTATCGTGGCCAGAGGAAAGAAGAAAGATATGATGCGCTCCCATGACGATAGAAAAAAAGAAATATATGCTGCACTTTTATGGATAACCCCACCTTCATTATGCCTTTACGCAAGCTTCCATGTCCAAGGGAAGAAGAAGAAACAAGGACAATTTGGAATAAATTTAGAAATCTATATAATTATGTTTGTTAAGTAAACAAATATATCTGTTGGCGGAGATGGTTATGTAGCATGAACATAGTGTTTAAAGTTCAAGGTTCAAACCGTGTGTTCAACAAATTTTTTTCATTAAAAGTTTAGTGTCAAAACGACGTAGTATTGAAAAATATTAAAATTATACATAGTCAAATACACATATATACGGCTGAGGGTTATATTGCGGTTTGACTGGCACTTGGAGGGTTGACCCATGGGTTTTTGAGTTCGCAGATTAATTTGAAAAAAAAACCACATTGAGAGTTTTTTGCAGAAAACCCTTCATAGATATCTAATTTTCTGATATATCCAGAAAATTTACAGATATTTACAGATATCACATTCATTTTTTTCCAATACAAGTAAATTTAGAAAAAACTATACAATTTTGTTTTCAAATTATTTTTACAAAATATAAAATAAAAAGTCAAGATTAGTAAAACTACATGTTTCATAAATTTTTAAAATTAATTATTTTTTATAAAATATAAAACTATACAAAATTGTAATTTTTATAAAGATTTTATATTCATTTCTTAATTTAATACTTTAAAATTAATTTTATAGATAAAAGTAATAAATTCATGTTAAATAATAATTATTTAAAATTATGCATTTAAATTTTATATTTAATTGTAGATATCTTTTTTTTTTTATCAACCATGTTTCATTCAAATAAAACAAGCAGAAGTCTAGGCCCAAACGGAGACTCGATTACAAAGCAAAATTTTTGCTAAATGATCTGCAGATCCATTAAGCTCCCTAGGAATAAAAGAGAAGAAACAGAAAGCAAAAGAAAGTGATAAAGCTCCGATATCCGAGAGAACTCCATGGATGATCTTCGGTTTATTGATCGAAGTGATGGCCCTGATGAGCACAAGAGAGTCTGATCTAAGCCAGATTTGTGTGTAGCCAAGACGAATGGCGTGTTGGAGTGCAGATCGTACCGCTAGGGCTTCAGCCAGGAGGACCGATTGCACATGAATCTGAAATTGGGAGCCTTGAAGAGTTGGGGTTCCTGGAGATGTAAAGATCCATCCAAGTCCCGTCGATTCTGAGTTCTTATCTCACGCTGCGTCGCTATTGCATAGGGTTGTCCCTGGGGGGATCGTCGGCGTCAGAGTGATAGGCGGCTCCTTTTGCATATTACGTGAGGTGTCGATTGGGGTCTGAGCAATCTGCCATTCCCGAGCTGCTGCCAAAGCCTTTGAGACCACTTCTGAGGGTGATTGGTGAAACGACTCAAATAAGAGTTGGTTTCGTGTGTTCCACAACGCCCACATAATCCAGAAGAGTATGTTTATTGACACTCCCGTCGGTGGAAGGCAAATCCACTTGCTCGAAGCTTCAAACGCGATGATTATTGATGGGCACATAGTTGAGCAAAACGGTGATCGGAGAGGAACGAGGTTCCACACAGCCGAAGCAAAGGTACAGTGTAGGAAAAGATGGTTCAATGATGGTTAATTGTAGATATCTATTTGTATAAAAGTCGGAGCAAAACGGATATCCGAAAAAAATAGTATTTGTGTTTTTCTTCGTCTTTAGTGGATATTAATTTTTGATATTTATTTTATTCCAAAAACTTACAAATATCCGGATTTTTGTACGGAATCAAAACGGAGTCAAAATAAACGGATAAAATGTCAGCCCTATTCATAATGCCGCGACCTAATCCTAATGCCAAGATGGTGCACAAAAAAAAAAAAAAATCCTAATGCCAAGACCCTTTGATTTGTGACAAGACACTGACTCGAGACAATAATTGACAAATGAAATTAATGTAATGAATGGTGACCTTCTATTCACGGTTTTCAAAGCGGAATTTGTAAAACGGCTATTAAGTCACCAATCACCGAAGCAATTTAAAAAGGTGCGGTATTTGGAAAGAGAAAATACAAAACCGCAGGTGATTTTAGTCTGTCCAAAAGAGTCTACTAATTAGAAAAACGCACTTGAAAATTTTAGATGCATATAACTAGCGGTTCACATGAATAACGCACCAACAATTAGGCCTGGAACTTTTATCCGAGATTCGGATTCGATCCGTGATCCGATCCGGATCCGATCCGAAAATCCGGATATCCGGAGAGACCGAATCCGGATATCCGGATAGTAAAATGTTGGATCCGTCAAAGCTGAATCTGGATCCGGATATCTTGATTTTTTAGTCCGGATATCCGGATCCGTAAATTTTATTAATAACTATTTCAAAAATAGTAATATCTATATATAAAAACTAATTTTATTTAATATATTTTCATTTTTATAATAGTATATATAAATTTAATGTAAATTTTGTAATATAATACATAGAAATAATTAAAAACATTATATATATTTTTATTTTTGAATTATTGTTAATATTTTATATATATTAATATTATTTTTTTATTTATTTTAAGGATCCAAATCCGGATCCGGATATCCGCCGGATATTATAATTTTTAGAAAGATATCCGACACCCGGATATCCGCGAACCCCGGATCCGGATAATGATAGTAAAATTATGGATCCGCCGGATAATGATCCGGATCCGGATATCTTAAAATTGTCCGGATACCCGATCCGTCCCAGGCTTACCAACAATAGCAGTTTATTTTATTTTAATAATAAATATACAGTATAATAAAAATTGTATTCAATTAAATAATTATAAACACGTAGATCTGCGTGCATTTTCCCACTAGACTACATTATTATTTAATTTAAATATTCCTATTTATTACAAAACATACAATATATTAATAAACTTTTAATGATTTAGAAATGTTATTTTAGTTTTTCTTTTTGCCAAATTAAGATATTTATGAAAATAATTATCTTTTAAAAGTAAATTTGAAAAGTGGTATCAAATTTGTAGTAAAATTAAAATTATTCCTTATTGTTTAGTACGATTGTGCATCATATAAAATAAAATATTTTTTATTTATTTATTAGTAAAAAGCTTATTAACAGTATTTTAATAAATAATTTATATAAAATACATAAATTACAGTCAGTTTTTTATTAAAATTATTTTTAGAATTTTGTGTTTATCACTAAACAAACAAATTTAATTGTAATTTTCTTAAATATATTTATTTTACATTACTTTTCTATCAAAACCGCATTACTTTTTCTATCAAAACCGCACTTGTCCCGCAAACCGCATGAACCGCAGTTGTACTGTACCGCACTTTAATTCCGCACCGCTTATTTTATCAAATCTGCGGTTCCCATTCGGTAGATATTGGTAGTATCTAAGTCAGAGCTTTCTCAGTTAACAATAAAATAGAAAAATCAAGAGAGAATAGTATAGAAAGAAGGCGAGAGAACTTCAAGAGAAACTTTTATTGTACTTATCATTGTTTAAAAATTTTATACATGAATTATAATATTAATATTTTATTGTGAGATATTTTTTATTAAGATATTCTACTGATGCACATTAATAAAGTCTACCGCCAGCGCCATTAGTAGATATAAGAGCCTAGCGCTGTTGGAGAATAATCAATTTAAATATGAAAAAGGGTAAAGACATTGATAGAGAGGAGCGAGAGACAGCAGCAAATGAGCCGCTGAGTCCGGTTTCGCAGTTGTTTGTTTTGCCAGGCCTTTACTGCGTCATTGTTTTAACACTAGGGTTTAAAACTAGATGCAACCCATCTGCCATTGTTGAAGGTATAAAGAACACATGGATCAAGCTCCCTCGCTTCTCTAGCAAAGTGGTAAACATACTTACATGCTTTAATTTTACAAACAAGAGAGTTTGTTATCATGACATGTAGTTACTAGTTATAGTTCAAAAAAAAGACATGTAGTTACTAGTTTGTTATCATGACATGTAGTTGCATGCGTGTTGCTCGAAAAATGTTAAAAAAATAGACTTAATTTGGTTGTTATGAAATAAAAATACTTGAATATATATGTGTATATATATATGTGTGTTTGTGTGTATATATATATATATATTCTTTTTTTGTTCATAAATTTATATTTTAGGAGATGAAGAAAAATGGACAAGCGGTTTGGGTCCCTGTTACTGTTCGAGTTGAAGATCATGTTATTGTACCAGATCTTGACCATTTCAACATTGAAAATCCTGATCAATTTATAGAAGACTATACGTCAAACATTGCTAGTACTCCAATGAATATGTCCAGACCTTTATGGGAATTTCATGTGCTGAATGTAAAGACATCAAACGCAAAATCTGTAGGCATAGGAAAACTACATCATTCACTAGGCGATGGGGTGTCTCTTATGACTCTTCTACTCGCTAGTTCACGAAAAGTATCAGACCCCAAGGCTCCTCCAACTACAACGGCTACAAAAAAACATGCTGATTCAAGTGCTAAGGGTTGGTGGTGTATTAGGAGATTTTGGTTGGTGATAAATATCATTTTCACAACTCTTACTGAATTGTTCAAGTTTTGGCTTACTCTATGTTTTATGCGTGATACGAAAACTCCTCTCATGAGTGAGCCGGGAGATATAGTTCGACCTAGAAAATGTATCAATAGGATAATAAGCTTGGATGATGTCAAAATGATAAAGAACACAATGGAAATGGTAAGCATATTAATATTTTAATATCATGTTTCTTTATATTGACCAGTTGTCTTGTTTTTTTTGTAGAAAGTAAATGATGTTCTTCTTGGAATGACACAGGCAGGTCTCTCAAGATATTTGAGCAAAAAATCTGGTATTTTAATATTCTTTCCCAGTCTACTAGCTAGTGTTCTTGACCTTAATATTGTTATAAATCTAGTTTTAGTAGCTTTTGTAGATGAAAAAAACAAAGTGAAAAAGATATGAAAATATAATGGCCTTGGAAAAACACTCGCAAGTCTAATATTTGTTCTTTCAATTAATTATCAATTGCTTACAAAAAATAATTATCAATTTAAATTGCAATTTTTAATATCTATTTTACAACTAAGAAATATGTACTTATTGTTTTGATAAATTACCTTAAAGTTTACTATTTCTTTTGAAGTTTATCAATTTTGTTTATCAAATATTTTAAAAACGCATAGTATATATTTTTAACTATGCCTTAAAATATGCATATATATGTATGTATGTATATGTATGAGTGATCATTTATTATTATTTGACAATACATATGATATGAAAATATCTTGCTACTAAACATTATAGAAATGTTATTACATTTTGTAGTTGTTTATACCGATATTCATTATAATGCTCTGTACAATACTCCACATCGTAGGAGTGTGCTATTATCGTAATATATCATCATTCCTAGTTTCAATTTTGTACGTTCTGAAAGTAGATGATGATATGGCAACCGGGAAGAAAAAAGTCCGTCTTCGTGGTACAGTAGCTGTAAATTTAAGATCAGATACAAAGATTGAGGTAATATAAATGTAACCATCATTTTCCCAGATATCTGCTAAAACAATATTATTTAAAATACACTATAATGCAAGAGGTTCATAAATACGAAAATGTAGGATCTCACTAATATGATGGAAAAGGGTTCAAAGTGTAGATGGGGAAACTTCGTAGGTATTGTCATATTTCCTTTGTGGGTAAGATGTGAGGATGATCCACTAGAATACGTTAGAAAAGCAAAATCTACGATGGATATGAAAAGAATCTCCATGGAGGCACTTATACTATATGGACTTGTTAAATGTATCATGAAGATATTCGGAGATAAGGTACAATATGAATATCAACTAATTAATCAATATATATACTTACTTATGTATATGTAATTTTTAATAACAGGCAGCAGAAAATATTGTCAAAAGGGTATTTGGTCACACAACATTAACATTTTCAAGTGTGATGGGTCCAAAGGAAGAAGTAAGTCTTTTTGACCATCCGATGTCTTACGTGACAGCAACCGCATCAGGTGGACCGCAGGTAAGCCAATCATGTTATTCTTGCATATATTGATTAATTATAACTTCGATGAAATTAATTAAGAGGTGGTTATGTTTGTTGTTGAACTAGGCTTTGATTATCCATTTTGTAAGCTACGTAGACAAGATTATCATCAATCTCGCTGTCGACCCAACAGTAATTCCAGACCCTCATCAACTATGTGATGATTTGGTAGAATCGCTCGATATCATCAAACTTGCTGCCTTGGAGAAAGGAGTTCACAACATGGAGGTTTGAGACATTATCACTACTCGATAACTATGAAGTTTTATTTTTAAAAGATAACAGATGTTGAAATCTAATTATGTACTATGTAAGCCTGGTTTGATCTCAATAAAAAGTTCTCTCGGCCGAAGCATTTCCTACATTATAATATGTTCAATCGATGATATGTGTTTGATTTTTGTACCGTTTTCCTTGTTTGAAGTTCGAACTTCAAATGATATCAATCTTGAGCTTCTTTAAGCTATGCATGTTCAAACTATGGATCTTGACTAGCCTCGCGAAAATGCCAATTTTAATAGTATTTTACATGTCAGACTATTTACACTTTTATAGGTGAGACATATTTGTAGATATTCTTTTTTTTTTTTTTTTTGAAAAAGGCTTTATTTGTAAATATTCTAGATCTTATGCTTAGTTAATAGATAAATCATAAAAGTTTACAATCTAATATCATCTCTAATCAACTTCAAAGTTTACAATCCAAGATCGATCTCCAAGATCTTATGTCAGACCACTTCAATCTAAGATCTTAGATTAAATTTTACAATTTTAGATCATATCTAGTTCCCTTTTATTTTCATTTCTATATTTTCCTAAATATATATTTTATTATATAGTTGAATTTAATATAATGTATTTTTTGTATAGAGTTTATCTATTTTTAGGAGAAAATATAGATTACTACTATTTCCATCTCTAAATATAAAAAGAAAAAATATTAAATTTGAATTGTCGCGGTGGTGAGTGGTATAACACGGGCCCATGGTAACACTAATATAAATTTCAAAGTACAAATCACAATCAGTTTGAGCAATATTATAGATCCTATTTAATACTCCCAGCTTCTTCCACAACGGACCTGATTGCTATTTAAGAACAGTTATTGTAAACACATGTGACATGTATCGAATTCCACGTAAGTGATTGTACATCAAAGAATAAGGGACCCTGTTTGGTATTTTTGATCAGTTCACCACAACTTTTCAACTATGTTAGCAACTTGGTAGTTCTATCTTTCAACTGTCCCAGACCACGTGGGATCGCAAATTATACATGATTTCGTAATGACTTAGTACAACTGTGAGGGCATGTTTGGACATTCTATACTAGATTAGGAAAAATATTTCTTTTTAAACCAATCAATATACATTTGTGAAGATTCGTTCAAAAAAAAAAAAATATATATATATATATATAAATATATATATACATTTGTGAAGAAAAGTAAGGATTATAAATAATGCTTCTAGTACATTAAACAGTGTGATTCTCCATTTATAACTTATATTGAATTAGATGAACTTCAGACCTAAAACCAATTGATGATAAATGAATCGATATATCTATCTTATATATTACTTAGGATTCATTCCAACTACTGATGTAAGAGACTTAGTCTCTAATACAACCCTCGAGATGATAGCTCTTTAAACGTCAACCTCAGAATGTTTGGAAAATGATCGATGTGCCAATTTTGGCTCAAATAGATTTGGATCGGATTGGACTGTATGGATCAGACTCATACAAATACACTACTAGATTTAAGTTTGAACTAGTCCTGATCCACATTAAAACATGGATTATGTTTTTTTTTTATAAAACCGGCGTATTAAATTATTGTGATGTTAAACAGTTATATTTAGGGAGTGAATAGTTGGACTTTATCTCCCTGCTTTAGCTTTATTTATTTTTAAATCACTAAATTTTATTTTTAATAGTTAAAGCCTGTATCAAGTTTCTATTCATTGTTACCAATCATGCTTTGCTTTTATTTTTAAATCTACAACAAAAAAGTAAAAAGAAATTATGTATTTTAGACCAAAAAACTTACATCTTACTGTATTTTATAGGCTGCAAAATCTGTAAACTGAAAATTACTATTTATTATATCAAATAAATTAGATCATCATAATAAAAACATATATAAATATTTTTATTTAATTTTGGGTGCTTTTAAATTATTGACATATTTTAAATAACATAAATATTATTTACATATCACATTTTACATAATAGTAAACTTTGATATTTCATAAAACAATTATTAATATACATTATTTTAATTGATAAAAACAAATATTTAATATATAGATCACATATTTAATATATTTTATTTTAAAACATATACGTCCTATAGTTTAGAGCAATAGCAAATTTAACTAAAACAAAAGTCTGCAAATAAAAAGTTTACAGTAACAATTTTACATCTACAACCAATTTATCTATAGCTACATTTTTATAATTCACAACCGTCGTTTGTCGTTCATACGGATGCATGATTACCGGTTTGGTATACAGAGTAATAGTTGAGTCTGTTTATATCGACGGCGGAAAAAAAAATTACAGCTAAATTTTACGGCCGGGGTCAAAACCAATCATCACATTAATGTTTTGTTTCTTGGACACTACAAGAAAACATATTTTTTACGAGGGCAGTATTCGTTGTAAATTCGTCGTAATAGGGGCTTTACGACGAATTAACATCGATACGCGTTTCGTTGTTAAACGCTCGTCGTAACGGAGGTTTCGTCGTAAAGTCCTAGTTACGTTTACGAGGAAGTCAATTCCTCGTAAAGCGGAAGGGAGCTATTCGTCGTAATGCCCTCGTAAATGACGATGTAAATACCTCGTAATAGTTCGTTGTAAAAGCCACGTAAGGCTTCCACGTAAAGTCGATGTAAATTTTACGAGGACTTTACAACGACTTCATGTAAATTCCTCGTAAACGTTACGAGGACTTAACGTGGAATTTTACAACGAATTTACATCTCCATATTTAAAATATTAATTAATTATAATAATTATATAAATTTTATAAAACAATAATTTTAAAATTTAAAATATTTGAAATAAAATTAAATATGAAACCAAATAATTTTTTTTTTAAAACTATAAATTCATTAATTAAATAGAATTTAAATTTTTTATACAAAACAAAAGAAATTAAAAAAGGAAACTAAAGGCCAACATCATGGTCATCGAAGTAGTTGGCTGAGGGGTTCGGGTCTGTAGACGTTCCTGCTTCGGGATCCGGCTGGCTCATCCCGAGAGCTGCTCGTCTCTCCGCCAAAGCTCTCTGCAAAGTTGGATTTCCCACCGCCATCACATCCAGCAAACCCTCGAGAGAGTCCAAACGCTGCTGCTGGGTATCCATGCGAGCCTGCATCCGGTCGTTGTCCTGGTCCCGTCTCGAATAGTATGACGAAGTCGCCCTTGCAACTTCGTTAACGGAACCTATTCCAACCGTCCTTCCCTTCTTTCTAGGAGCCACCTATATGTATATATATAAAACCGTATTTAGAGTTAATAATAAAATAAAGAAAAAAAATTAAAATTATTAAATTTTACCTCCTCGAAGATCCGGTCGACCTCTACGGTTGACAACTTGACGGGTAATCCATCTGCAGACTGTTGGGTAAGTTGCGTCTCTTGCTCTTCAACCCGAGACGCCACAGCGTTGAAGAGTTTCTCGGATGCAGGATCCACAAAAACCCCATCTGGTGAGGCGTGAGTCATCTTGAATAAGTCCGAGAGAGATGGCAAAACTCCCGTCTTCTCCAACTAATAAACAACAATAATAAATAAATTAAATATAATTAATAAATACAAGTTTAAAATAATGAAAATTATAAATTTAAATAAAACTTACAGCTTCGAGACGAATTCCGGCATGGGGTTTTTGGCCGGATCTATGAACCATGGGCAAATGGCCATCTTTATCCCTCGTTCTTCGGGAAGCGGAGCAGGAGTTGGCTTTGCGGATGGAGCTGGGTTCGTTCCAATAGGTGATGAGGCCATCCCATGCTTCCTTTGTGACCCCGCTCGGCTTCCCCTCATAGCCGTAAATCTCCCACTTGTCCTTCCAATCGGAGACGGTGTTGCAAAGACGAGTTTTCGCCTTTGCAATAAATTCGCTCTTCACCCTCTCGGTGATTCCTACGGACCAGTTCCACCTTTGCTGAAAAAACAAACATTTTAAAAGATTAGAAAAAAAAATAATAATTATTTAATTAACAATATAAATATTAATAATATGTAAATATAATTACCGCAAAACATTTAAACCACGTCGTCTTGACGTGATCGGGAGTCATGGTCCAGTTGGGATAAGGGCCGTCATAATATCCCTTCATCGTCTCTGAAACGCTCCGGCTAACACGGTTGTTAGCCCCAAACCTGCAAATATAACAAATTTGTTAAAAAAATTGATCAAAGATTTTAAATTTAAAATTAATAATTTTATGTACTTACCAATAAGTACCCGGGGGTCTATCGGGGTCCAGAACGTGTAAACCCTCTCGTCCGGGCTGGGCAAGCAAATCCTCGACGGTGTATCTTGCGAATGGTGCATGAGCTGGCACCCGCAAATCGGGATGAACTGCAGCCGGTGGGGCAGGCTGATCCGGGGCGACAGGTGGAGCTCGTGGGGGGAGGCATCTGAGATGGAAGAGGAGGAGGGGTCGAAGAAACTCTCCGAGATGTGTGAGAGTCTGGAACTGTCCCGGAAGAAGACGATGGACCGCTAGAGGAAGATCCATCGCCAAACAAATCCGCATACGTAGGTGCAGGAGCTGCTGGTCTCGGTCTAGGAGCCATCTAGAAAATTTAAAAAAATTAAATTAATATATATCCTAAACGAATTGTTTAAAATAATTTTCTAAACTAATCATCTAAACTAATTCCGTTAACTAATCACCTAAACTAATTCCCTAAACTAATCACCTAAACTAACAACCTAAACTATAAAAAAAAAAAAAAGATAGAGAGAGAAAGTTACCTTAGAGGGGGAGAGGAGTTAGGGAGGAAGATACGAGCAGTGCTCGTATCTTCGACTTCTCCCATATATATAAAAACGGTTTCCTCGTAACTTCCTCGTAACATTACGACGAAGTTACCAGGCCCGTGTTTTTTAATTTACGACGAAGTTACCAGGCCCGTGTTTTTCGATTTACGACGAAATTACGTCGAAACATTGGTTTACGACGAATTTACAAGGCCCACGTTTACGACGAAGTTACCAGGCCCGCGTTTTTCCATTTACGACGAAATTACGTCGAAAAATCGGTTTACGACGATTTTACAACGCTTAACCCTAAACACCGAGAATGAAATCCCTAAACCCCAAAGTCACATATCATCTAACATCATATCTCTTCTTCTCTACTACTTTGTGCTCTTTCTCCAACTTAAACTCTAAAACCCTAAAACTCCAAATAATTTTTTTAAAATTAACACAAATACATATTATATAAAACAACATTTGTTACACATACATTAGGATGGTAAAAAAACAATATTTCTTTAAACATACGTTACAATAGAGAAATACAACATCAGAGACATATATTACATCACTCTAAATCGTTTTCGTTCTCATCAATATTACATCACTCTAAATCGTTTTCGTTCTCATCACTATCATTACAATCATCATCGTCGCTTCTCTCGAACTCGTCTTCACGTGCTTCATCTGTCGCATCTTCGGGAATATCTTCATATTGAAAGTTTTGCGGGTCGATCAAAAGGATTTCATCAGTTGGTTGTTCTGGTACCTCAACTTCATTGATAGCGTCTTCTTCTTGCAAGGGCGGTTCTTCTCCAGCGACAATGCGTCCACGAGGTGTAATTTTGATAGCAGCTAACCAGTTTATCCCGGAAGTTCGAAGCCGAGGATAAGGAAGGAAGCTTACTTGCTCGGCTTGTGAAGCTAAAATGAAAGGCTCAAATTTGTTGTATCTTCTCCCAAAATTGACATCCACAACACCAAATTTGTTATACCGAATCCCTCGGTTCACAACAGGATCGAACCATTCACATTTGAAGAGGACGCATTTTAGCTTCAATAACCCCGGAAATTCCACTTCAATAATCTCCTGCAAGATCCCGTAAAAGTCCGTTTCACCTTTCACACATATTCCGTAGTTACTCGTTGCCCGATGTCTCCCATACTCGTATGTGTGAAAGGTAAATCCTCGTGTGAAATACATAGGTGATGTGGTGACCTTTGCAACTGGACCTTGAACCAATTCGTGAAACCATACGGGATAATAAGGATCGTCGTAATCAACCTGCAAAAAGCAGTTATTCTTAATTAATATTGAAGTATCAAAACACTTACTTAATTAATCAATGTATGAGATATATTACGTACCTGTGATTTTAACCACTTGACAAAGTGCTTATCTTTACGTGTCTCCACATCAGTTGCAGATATTCCTGGTATTGCTTCTTCAACTTGAGATACAAACATGCTGCAAATTAAACAAATAATCAAGTCATACATAATTAACTGCAATTCATATAATTAACATTCACAAAAATATTTACCTTTCAAAGTAACGGGTCATTGCATCCTCGCAGTTGAGCAGAATATAAGTGTGGGCACTATGTTTATCCTCTTCACATGACCACCATACTTCTTTCGTTTTACCACCAAACCTTGCAATTTCGCAGAAAATGTCAGGAACACCATCAATTGGATATGATGTCGGTACTCCACCATCATCATATCTTCTAGGAACTCTTTTCCTCGTACGAACAGTTGGAGCAAAGTAGTATGATGTGAAGTTAGATGTTTCGGCTGTCAAACTTCCCGCAACTATTGAACCTTCCACCTTTGCAAGATTTCTTGCTTTCCCCTTCAAATGTTTCATCTGTCGCTCATACGGATACATCCATCCGTTGTGAACAGGTCCACGAAGCAATGCTTCATATGGTAGGTGGACAACTAGATGCTCCATGACGTCAAAAAATGAAGGAGGAAATATCTTCTCCAGGTTGCACAATATGATCGGAATGTTATGATGAAGTTGTTCGATGACTTCTTCCTTGAACGTACGTGTGCTGAGATCTCTGAAAAAAGCGCCGATGGCTGTATATTGCAAAAGTAATCAAATTAATAACATTTCATAACATATGTATATATATTAACGTTTTATAATTACCTGCAAGTGCTTCATGGACATTTGCTGGAAGGAGCTCGGCAAAAGCAAATGGAAGAAGTCGTTGCATAAACACATGACAATCATGACTCTTCATTCCGGAGAACTTTTGACCTCGTTCAACACATTTTGACAGATTTGAAACATAACCATCAGGAAACTTAACTTCTGATGCAACCCAGTCAAACAAGGTTGTTTTGGCTTCTGATGACAACCGGAAGATGGGAACAGGAACGTTTCCATTGCTCTTGATATGTAACTCACTTCTTGAGCAAATATCAGGTAAGTCCATCCTTGACTTTTTGTTATCTTTTGTCTTCCCAGGGACGTTAAGTAATGTATTCATGATGTTCTCAAAAAAGTTCTTCTCAATATGCATGACATCCAGATTGTGGCGTAAGAGAAGATCCTTCCAATAGGGTAGCTCCCAAAATATACTCTTCTTATGCCAATTGTGAGACACACCATATCCATCAGGCATATTTCCAGGAACATGCCAATTTCCTCCAACTTTAACTGTTTCCTGAGCTCCGTAATAATCAATGTCTGCTTCGATCTGCTGGCCGGTGAGATATGGAGGAGGACCGTCTCTGACAATTTTTTTGTGCCGAAACAATGTCTTATTTCTTCTGTACGGATGGGCAAGTGGAAGAAAGCGACGATGACAGTCAAACCAACAACTCTTCCTACCATTCTTCAGTTGAAAAGCATCCGTCGATCCAAGACAATATGGACAAGATAATCTTCCATGTGTTGTCCAGCCAGACAACATCCCATAAGCAGGGAAATCACTTATCGTCCACAGCAGAACTGCTCGCATCGTAAAATTGTTTTTCAAGGAACAATCGTACGTCCACACCCCTTCTGACCACAATTGCTTTAGCTCTTCTATCAACGGTTGAAGAAAAACATCAAGAGACCGTTTTGGATGCTTCGGCCCAGGGATTAATATGGTCAAAAATAGAAATTCTTGTTCCATGCACATATCCGGCGGTAAATTGTACGGCGTAAGAATGACTGGCCACAAAGAATATTGTCTACCAGACATTCCAAATGGAGAAAATCCATCGGTGCATAACCCAAGATAGACATTCCGAATATTTGTAGCAAAATCTGCGTGTACCTTGTTGAAATGTTTCCACGCTCTTGCGTCTGATGGATGTGCAACCTCACCATCTCTCTGGACATGTTCCGCATGCCACCTCATCGATGCAGCAGTCCTCTCAGATTGATATAATCTTTTCAATCTGTCTGTAATTGGTAGGTACCACATCCTTTGGTACGGTACCCTATTCCTCCCACGGCCTTGCGGTTTGAATCGTGGTTTTTTGCAGAATCGACACTCTTCTAACTTGTCATCTTCTTTCCAGTAGATCATGCAGTTGTCGATGCAAACATCAATCATCTCCGAAGGCAACCCAAGACTATAAACCAATTTCTGAATCTCATAATAAGATTCAGCAGACACGTTGTCTTCTGGCAAATACTCTTTAAACAACTCCGCCCATGCATCCATGCAATTCTCAGGTAAATTATGATCCGTTTTAATATTCATCATCCTAGCTGCTAGAGACAATTTAGAGAGACCTTCTCTACAACCAGTGTAGATTGGTTGATTTGCAGCATCTAGCATTTCATAAAACCTTTTTGCATCCAAATTAGGTTCTTCTACATTTCCAGTTCCATCAGCTATTGTTGTAGTTGTTTCTAAAAATGCATCACTAATCATATCTTGAACCCTATCATGATCTACCATCTGCTCATGATCTTGATGATAATTATATTCATTATGCAAATGATTCGGTTCTTCACTATGATGACCATCCTCAAAATTATTATTACTACTACTAGCTTCATTTCCCCCATAACCCTCTCCATGTTGATACCAAATGTAGTACTGTGGTGTAAATCCTCTGTTTACTAAATGCTTCCATACAGTTTCACTACGTGCAAATTTTGAATTCTTGCATTTCCGACAGGGGCAGAACATCTTACCGCTTTCCTGTGTGATCGGTGTACAGCCCGCCTGGTGCATGAATGTCTCTAGCCCGCTCAGAAATGCGTTTGTCACCCTCCCGTCGGAATCTTTGTGCAAATACATCCAACTCCGTAACTCGTAAATACTACCGCCACCGGCCATTTTTTCTTAGATTTTTTTTTCAAATCTTTTTTTTTCTGATTTTTTTTCGGATTTTTTTTCTCCCGTTTGTGTGTTGTGAGGAAGAGAGTTGTGGGAAATGACATATATATAGAGAAATTTTCGAGTTGGGTAGTTGAAAAATAACAACGATTTTACAAGGAATATTTTACATGGATTTTACATGGTTTTAACATATTATTTACAACGAATTTACGACGAAATTAGGTAAGTTAAAGCACATTGAATACACGTTTTCACCTAAATATAACGGTAACATGATTCGTTGTAATGTCGATGTAAAGTTTACTTTTCGACGTACTTGCGTCGTAATATTACATGGCGTTTACGACGAAATTTGGTTTCGTTGGTTTCGTCGTAATTGCGTTGTTAAGCCACCAGTTACTATTTCTAAGACGACGATAAGGAACCTGTGTCGTTCGTCTGTCTGCCAATTCAGTGGAATGACAAGGAGAAAGTGGACGGAAGTGCAGCTGGTTTGTACTTGAGAGGAACCTTTGACGATGGTTGGAGGTTCCTTTCAAGTATAAACCAACTGCACTTCCGTCCACTTCTCCTTGTCGCTCCACTGAATTGGCAGACAGACGAATGACTCATGTTCCTTATCGTCATCTTCGAAATAGTAATTGGTGGCTGAATGAGGAACATAGTCTAAACGCCATCAGGTTCGAGAGGAAGAGAGTTGTGTGTTGTGAAGAAGAGAGTTGTGGGAAATGACATATATATATAGAGAAATATAACAATGATTTTACAAGGAAAGTTTTACATGGATTTTACATGGAACATTTACAACGACTTTACAACGAATTTAGGTAAGTTAAAGCACATTGAATGCACGTTTTCACCTTTATATAACGGTAACATGATTCGTTGTAATGTCGATGTAACGTTTACAACTATTTCGCATTCCACGTACTTTCGTCGTAAACTTACATTGACTTTACGACGAAATTTTTTCGTCGTAAATTACCATGGAGTTTACGACGAAATAATGTCTCGTCGTAATTGCGTTGTAAAGCCCATGTAAAGTTACGAGGAAATAATTTCGTCGTAAACCGCCGTTGTTACTGCTACGTTTTCTTGTAGTGGGACTTGTATTACTAATGTAGTGATCAGTCATATCCGGTTTTATTACTTATGTATAAACGTGACAAATTCCATCGAAAATAACTTGTGTGTATAATATCATGTGAAGATAACTTTGTGTATAATAATCAGTTCGAATATACTAATTTTAATGTGAAGACTGTAAATATATATTTATCGTTAAGTTTTTGAAGATATTTCTCTCTGTGAAATAGTAAATAGAGTTGTTACCCACCAATAATTTTTTTTTAAGGTATAAGGAAGTTCAGAGTTTTATTTATTATAATTTAACACATTCGACTGAATATTCTTTTTTTTTTTGACTAAAGGCTTTCAATTAAACACATAAACGATTACAAGGTAAGGCTACAAAACCTTAGAGTTTGGTAAAGTTTGCATGAAACACATTTCATGATAAGATAAGTCTCAAACCAAATGCTATTAGGCCGAAACTAGAAAGAACCAAAAGAAATGAAAGAGAGTAGCTAACGAGAAGATCCACGACCACGTCGGCCACGTTTACCTTTCCCTTGCATTGTCTTCCATTCCAAGTCTTGAAATTTGATAGGAGGTTTTGTCTCTCTCCTACCCCTTGTCAAGCTGAGAGAGCTCATATGCTCTGACTCAACTTCATCCACTTCTTCTAGCACAGTGAAACGAGGATGACTCTCAAATTCACTAACTTGAAGTGATGTGGTTAAAGAATCAACAATGGATGGTGTTTGGACTTCCTTGTTGATAATGTTTGATGGAATTGAATCCATAATTGCTGCGGTAATGGGAGTAGATTGAGAATCTACTAATGGAGATAAAGTGTTGTTTGATGTACCTTGGCAATCCACAGAAACATCAGAAGAAACCGTAAAGAGAGGAGGAGCTACCTCCAAATCAGATTGCAAGGGTTGGCTTATTTCAGTGGCTGAAACTACAGAAGGGACATTGAGCTCTTTCATTTGATGAAGTAGAGGAATATCATGTGCTGAAACAGCAGTCAGGGAAGCACCATTAATCAATGGGTTGTTTAGATAGCGAGCTGCTGAAGAGGAAGTATCCTTTTCTCTTTGCTGTAAGATGAGATCAATATCCACAACAGGAACCTCATCATTAATTTCATCCTTTTCTTTTTGCTGCAAGTTTGGATCATGTTGAGGCTTAGAAGGGAGAAGACATCTCTTCGCTTTATAGCCTAAGTTTCCACATCTTTCACAAGTTGATGGAATCCACGTATAGTCCACATTAACCAAGAAAATACTGCCATGTTTATCATCAAGGGCAATAAGCTTCGGAAAACCCTTATCCAACTCCATTTCTACTAACACTTTAGCTTTTCCCATACTAGTAGGATCCAGACGAGGCTTATGGGTTAGAATAGGCTCTCCAAGACCTGAGGCGACGTGGCTTATTCCTAATCTGGAGTAGCAGCAGTCGGGTATGTTCTTCAAAGTGACTCAAACTGGAAGAGTGGAGATTTCTTGAATTTTGAAAGAACCCTCTGGGATCCACAGAAGTACAAAGAGTAAGCAATCATCAATATGCCAAACTCCTCTCTGAATGATCCATTGACGAGTGGGTTGGTGAGGGATATGGAACATAAAAGATGAATCCCCAACCTTCTTACAAGTAATCTTACAACTCCTGCCCCAAATCTTGTTTACTACAGCATGTACAAGACCGCCCGGAGGTAAAGAACACCTATGGAACTTTCCTATGATATATTCATCCTTGTTCTCAGGTCCTAGTCTAAGCACTTTAGAAGGGATAGATACTTTTGGTGTACCATCAAGTCTGTAAATTGGCGTAGCTGCCCGGTAGAGATTACGCGATTGAGGACTTAGTCTTGCAGCCCACGGGAATCTTAAAGTTTCATCAGCTTTGAGTTCAGGAGGTGGCAGCTTCTCTATCGGAGGCTGCAGAGAACGAGATGATTGCTTGCCCTTCAATGGCTTGTTCAAAATCTCGTCATTAAGTTTATATTTATTGTAATTCAATTATGTAGTTTTAAGATTAGATTGTTTAGATTCGGTAATGATATAAAGGATTTAGAATTTAAAACTGAAAAATATACTCAAAACAAAATCTGTGATTAATATTCTAAATTAATGGATTTGGGAAGATATTATTTAATTATAATGTAAATATAGTAAAACAAAAATTAAAAAAGAGGTACAGTTTCTTTTAATTATATTTCGTATAATTAAGTGGAATTGGCAGACTACATTTCGAACATAACATCATATCATAACCGAAGCTATTTTTATATATAGTTTAGATATTTTTGAAATGAACATATGTTAATAAAAACACACAACTTACATTTTTAAAACGAAATGTCTATATTGTTTAGTATAAGATGGACGACCAAGTATATATCAAATCTAGTAATTTATATAATTGAGTGTTAAGGAAAATTTTGGTATATGAAAAATAATGGACAATGTCTGTATACTAAATTTCAAAAAATAATGTAAGAATGACGAATGAAAGTTTTAGATTCATGGGTGTATTTCGTCACTTGGTTAAAATTTGTTCATATCATTCGAGACAGTATATGAATTCCGTAAAGAACATGCCTTATTTATATATCATGAATTTTTAGTTATAATTGATTAGTTCCCTTCCCATACAGTACATGAATTTATTGAGCCAACATGTTTAGTCGAATGTATGTAGTAGCTAACATTTTAAATAAAAAATGGTAAACCATTCCCCGGAGATAGAATTTGAAAGTTCCGGTGGCGGTTCGCGTGGAAATTTGGTGCGGTGCGGATTCAAACTTAGGTCATTTTAGGGATCCACGAAACGTTTTGACCATCCGACCACGGTAGCTAACACTAAGTCAAAGTATAATAGATTTTTTATTATTATTATTATTAGTGAGTTAGATTAATAAGTTTGTTATTATTATTGTTATGATTAATATATGAGATATGTTATTTAATTAACGAGCTGGGTAAGTTTAAGTAGGTGTTGTAAAAAAAAAAAGTTTAAGTAGGTAAGTTCTATTTATAAAGTAGCGTGATATATTCTAGTAACATTTATAAAATAGTTCAAAATTTAAATGACAAAGTCAAACATCTGATAAAAACAGGATTCTAAATTAATAGATTAGATGATGCCAAGATCTTGACACTAATATAAAGTAACAAATTTCAATCATTATATGCATCATTTATATAGTCAATATCAAGTTATAGTGGATACACCTAAAAAGTATTTATTGTGAATACATTTATCAGATTCTGCGAAAGTGGTCACTGTACACCAAACGATACATGACTCTGTTTAATTTCTAGACCCAAGATGGCAAGATCGATAGCTTACCGTCTACGGTTACGACGTCTTTGCCGGTTCTAATGGATTTACTTTGTTTAACAAGTTTATACATTAAAACATGTTCATGTTTTCAGACTTTCCACGGTCAGTCAACAGAGGTAAAACTCTATGGTATATCATTAATTTCTACCCCAGGTTTAGTGAAAATATTCTTCATAATGCTCATCTTAGTCGAAGTCTTTTTAGCAGAAAAAAAAAAAAGTTTATACAAAATTTTGGTTGTCAGCTTGTCATATATAATTTTAATTGTCTTTTCTGTTAAGCTAAATGAATACACCTTCCCTCAAAATAATGACTATTAATTTGAACATCAATTTTTCGGAATGTTCAGAAAATAGTCGAAGACCAATTTTAGACCGGATCGACGTGGATTGGGTTGGATTACTTGTATCAGATTCTAATACCGTGTTAAATTAGATAAAATTTTAACCCATAACCAATTGGCGATAAAAAGACTAATCTATCTTTTATTATATTTGAGATCTTTTTGAACTTCCGATGTAGAGATTTTGTCTCTAATATTTTTGCATTTGAAAATGATAAAACTGTTACCATTTTTATATATTTTGTTTAACATGGTCATTCAAAAAAAATTACTTAACATGTATGGTCTGAAAAATATAATGTATACAATATATTAATGTATATACATACTGTATATTATGTCATACGTTAACAGAAAACAGAGGAAATATTTATACCCCCTACTTTTTGCGGGATTCAAGTCCAACTAATCCCCACACAGTAAATACGAAATTAAATGATTAAATAAAAGACATTTAAATAATAACCTAACTCCCCAACACCATTTAACAACATGGATTTACGGGAGACAAAACCCTTGTACTATATAAGAGCCAAGTATGGCTGAAAGCAAGATTGGGGTATAGTCAAAATAAGAGCGAGAAGACATGGCGAGAGAGAAGCAAGCAGAGATAACAATAATGGAGCCGCTTAGCCCAGTGTCTCGGCTGTTTGTTTCGCCCGGTTTCTATGGCGTCATTGTCTTTACTTTAGGGTTTAAAACTAGATGCAACTCATCTGCCATTGTTGAAGGTATCAAGAACACATGGATCAAGCTTCCCCGCTTCTCTAGCAAAGTGGTAAACATATATTATTATTAACATGCTTTAATGGATACATTGTTCTTAATTAGTTAGTCACCAAATGCAAACGGTGGTTATATATTTAACCATTTCAATGTGCTCTACAAATATTTTACGTTTTTTTTTGCTAAGAAGGTTAATATTCATGTAATAAAAAGTTGGACTTTACAAATGCACATATTTTACTTTGCAGGGAGATTTCATTGATATATATATATATAATTCTTTGGGTCCACTGATCCTCATAATGTCATTCGCTCTCTTTCTCTCTTTTATCTATTTATTTATTTAATAAACTATGCGTAATCATCTATTTGATCATAAATAAATGTTTCAGGTGATGGACGATAAGAAAAATGGAGAAGCGGTTTGGGTTCCTGTTAATGTTCGAGTAGAAGATCATGTTTTTGTTCCGGACATTGATCATTTCGACATTACAAACCCTGATCAATTTATAGAAGACTATACGTCAAACATAGCTAACACTACAATGGACATGTCCAGACCTTTATGGGAATTTCATGTACTGAATATAAAGACATCAAACGCAGAATCTTTAGGTATAGGGAAGTTCCATCATTCACTTGGCGATGGGATGTCTCTTATGTCTCTTCTATATGCTAGTTCAAGAAAAATATCAGACCCCAACGCTCTACCTACTACTGCGACTACAAGAAAACAAGTTGGTTCCAATGATAATTGGTGGCTGGTTGCCAGATTTTTGCTTATGATTAGAGTCATTTTTACAACTTTTATTGAACTGTTCAAGTCCCTCCTTACACTATGTTTTATGCGGGATACTAAAACTCCTCTCATGGGTAAACCTGGAGATCGAAATGGACCTAGAAAGATTATCCATCGGATAGTAAGCTTTGATGATGTCAAGTTCGTGAAGAACACAATGAAAATGGTAGATATATTAGTACTTTTTATCAGTTCTACTTGTCTTGATCATTAGTCGTTTTCTAAACAAATTATGCCTCATTGTAGAAAGTCAATGATGTTCTTCTTGGAATAACACAGGCAGGTCTCTCAAGATATTTAAGAAAAAAATATGGTAATTTCAGACTCATTCTTTCATTATAGTGTTATTGGCCTTATATAATCAACATGTTGCAATGTTACGCAAGTATCTAGTATATTAAACTAACAGATGTAAAGCCTGAGAAATAAAAGAGTGAATATATGATCCAATGTATATTGATACTACACTATTAGTTTTTTTGTAATATATCATTAACAATAATCTTTAATATTTTAAAAACAAGGTGAAGATCCAGTGACTGAGAAGAAAAAATCCTTAGAGGAAACACGTCTCCGGGGTACAATAGCTGTAAATCTAAGACCAGAAACAAAGATCAAGGTAAAATAAGTAATACAACGATCTTATAGTTGCATTTTACAAAATGATGTTTTACGATAATTAGAATGCAATAACTTGATAAAATTAAATATGAAACTGTAGGATCTTGCTGATATGATGACAAAAGGTTCAAAATGTAGATGGGGTAATTTCATAGGTGTTGTTATATTTCCTTTATGGATAAGATCTGAGGATGATCCATTGGAATACGTCCGGAGAGCCAAAGCAACTATGGATAAGAAAAAAATCTCCATGGAAGCACTTGTGTTATATGGATTCATCAAATTTACAATGAAAATATTTGGCGAAAAGGTAAAATATCAAACTATTTCATCCATATACGTATACTTTATGTAAGTAAGAAGATTGTACAACTTTTAATGACAGGCCGTAGAAGCTATCACTAAGAGGGTATTTAGCCATACAACGCTGACATTTTCTAATGTGCTGGGTCCAAACGAAGATATAAGTTTCTTTGAACATCCCATGTGTTACGTCGGAGCAAGCGCATTGATTGGACCACAAGTAAGTATAAGTCTACAATCATTTCACTCTTGTACTTGCATATTAAATCTGTTTTTTCCTTTTCTGAAATCATACACAAGTACTTGCTGACATTTAATAACATGTGTTTATGTTTGTGGTTGGACTAGGCTCTTATCATCCATTATGTAAGCTACGCAGACAAGATTATCATCAATCTAGCTGTCGATACAACAGTGATTCCAGACCCTCATGTACTATGTGATAATTTGGTAGAGTCGCTTGAAATCATCAAACTTTCTCTCTTGGAGAAAGGACTTCATAAAATGGAGGTTTGAGACGTTCACGCGATATAAAAATGGAAGTCTACGTTAAAATAATAACATGTTGTGAAATGTACTATGTTAACTTTTGTATTTGTTATCATGTTGTGTTATTATATATACATTCTACTTTGGTAGTATAAACTTTTCATTTCTATACGAAAAAGCAGACATGCATGTAGCATTTACACAAGACGACCTGCCAAACGTAGACCACAAGCACCACTAACATAATTACATAATCAATACCTATTTCATCAACAAACAGAATTCGATTTCCTTTTGCCTTGAACTTGAAGAAACTGTACAAGGGCTTGTGTACCGTTGCTGTTCAAGAGCTTCATCATGAAGTTAAACCTGGTGTCTGGAGATGTCTTTGGTTGTGGCCAATTTGCTCCTTCAGGAATCTTGATGCATCTGTAACTTTGATCTTTATAAAGTTACGTGGCCTCCCTATAGCTCGACATCCCCAGTTCTTGGCTAACGCATCTGCTTTCCAGATCAGTCTCGTAGCTATTCCCTTGCGCCTGAAATGTAAGCAATCCCCGTCCTGAAACAAAACTCAAATAAGTTTTCTTAGTTGCACCCACATTATGAGACATGTTCCTTACAGAACAAAGGCACATGGCTTGAAACAAACCTTCTCTGTCGGTGAGGTCATTTCCTTGGAAGGTAAATCAGCTACAGTATCTACCATCAAGATCCAGCTACAAAACCTTTGTCAATCAGCACTCTGCAGGCATAGGCTGGGCTCTAAAAGACTCCAGTAATAAAAGCCTGCTTCAGGGATCGGCTTCAATTGATGCTATACAGACACAGTCTTAGAAGCAGAAACTTTAGCCCTTAAGGAAGCTATTCTGCAACTCATCCCGCCTAAAGTATAGTAAGGTAATGTTTTGTAGAGACTGCTCAGCTCTTTTGACCAAAGGAAGCTCAGAGAATGAAATACCAGAACAGGTGAAATACAGACTGATCGTGAAGTCATAATCAGAAGCTGATAGATGGGATAGACTTGCAACTCAAGCTAGAATAGGAAAATCTCCATATGTTGTAAAGTGGATCACGTAAATATTTGTCTGAGTCTGTTTGTAGAACACTTATAAGTTTTTCTATAAATAATAATAATATATAAGGTTTAGCTGAAAAAATATATCTAAAATAGGTTTAAGACAGAGTTATAAAATCTCTCCGAACACAAAAGATCAGATAATAAAGCCAAACAAATCACCACGAGACTATAATTTGAATTGTAACTCGATCTAAATCAAAGCCCGTGAAATCTAACTCGTTGTTCTCTAGAACTCAGTCTAATAGCACCAAACGGAGAGTCATAGATCATCAAGCCTTAGGTCAAACTTGATTTGCTAGACGGAGTTTGAGAAACAGAAACCGTCGGCGAGAGAAGGGAGACAGACGAAAGTGAGAGATTCCCGAAGAGGAGAAGAAGCCATGACGGTTTTGCATGATCAAAGCTGATGGGGATAGCTCCGTCGCCCCCATTCCCCAACGGCGTGTTCTGCATTTCTCACCGCACTATTACGGAGACGGCAACAACGAAACCGGACGGTTCAACCGGTTAAATTCGTTAGTAGAAATTAAAAAAAATTGTCCTAGTCAAATATATTTAATTAATAAATTTAAATTCAGTTTCTTTTTTATATTTATTAATTATTCCCGAAAAGACATCATTACAAAAGGTTACAGCTCGAATTCACGCAAAATTCCCGAAAAAACATCAATAAAATTAGTAGATCTAAGTTGTGGGCGCAACTCTGGATTCTTTTGTGATCACCGCTTCTCCCATGTTAATCATGTTAGAAGCTAAAAGCATCCCACTCTCTTCCTCGCTGAAACCTTTGTAGTCTATGAAACGCCAAAGATCGATAGAAGCCGATGAACATACTTGAGAGCTTTTATGACCAGAGTCCAGACTCAACCTCCAAAAAAAAACAAGTCGGTAAAGAGATCTTAACTCCCGCTGCGAGCAGAAGGAAAAGATCCCACCAGACCCCACCAAAACAAACACACGAACAAACTGAACAAGCAAGAGTCGGGAGTGAAATCATCACTGAAAACTGACAAGAAAGCCTCTAAAACCTGCAATCTGTAACATCCCAATTTTTGATATACGTGGAAAGTATTAAGAGAATTGATTTAACTACTTATGCTACCAAAATGTGCTTATTTTTTCAGGCACACGTCCGTTTAGAATTTCAGAGTTAAGTGTGCATGAATTAGAGTAGTAGAAGGATAAATGGCCTATTAGGAAGTGATTCGTGATATCGTGCGAGTGAATCTAAAGAACCGGAAAGACCGTAAGATCACTAAACAAAAATTTCAAGCCTTGGTAAAATTAATGTACCACTGGTCGCACGAAATAGAGCCCACGGATCGAGAAAGCGGGCATGGGAGGCTTTAGCCGTGGGCGGTCGGGTTGTTACACAATCAACACTACCAAGGCTGACAAGAGAACAACAACGATATTGGGATGTGTTTTCCGGCCAAGCACTGACACCGACGCGTCTTGAACGAGAACCATACGTAGAAACCGTGACTCGTGAAACGCAACCTCCCGGGTCAAAGGAGGCAGGACGGTGGAAAAAACCAGAGACTAAACTTCCGGGAAGATAATCGTCGCAGAAACCGCTGTGATAAGAGACATCACAGAGTCTCCGGAAAAACTATAGACAACCGATCTTCAGACTAAACACTAAAGTATTATGAGCCTTTAATCAAACCGGAGTACCAACTACTCCCACATACTCCAACATGGGACCCACCTTCGAGGTAGCAAAAAACTCCAAAGCTCATGTGACCAAAGTGACGAAGACAAGGTCTTTGACGACACCACAAAGAGACATGACACCACTCACCTTCGCCGAACGATGAACCACGCCCAGACGACGGCGAGAACACCGGACACCGGAATGAAAGTCGTCCCAGCTTCCCTCCACCAAGGGCAACGAAATCCAAAGCAGGTCTAGGAAAAAACGATCTACTCTTGAAGCCATAAAAGCCGACTACAACCACCACAAACTACTACCACACTCTCGCCGTGAAGCCATAGAAAACTGAAACGCCATCGAATATAATCTTCGATCTCGCGAGCGGCGACCAGACCGACGACAGAACCCTAATGCAGATCCAATGCCATAATGAATGGAGGAGTGAGACAGATGGAGGAGCAATCGCACTACAAGAAAATAGAGGGATTCTGATGGCCGAAATCGTCGGAAATTCGTCGGAATAGCCCGATTCCGACGAATTTCCGACGAACCCGTCCGTCGGTATCGTTTCGTCGGAAAAAAAAAATTCGTCGGAATTTCGTCAGTACTTCCGACGACTTTCTGACGAATACCGAGAAACGTCATTCTGACGAACTTCCGACGATATTACGATGCGGACACACGAGACCAGAGTTCATCGGAAAAACTACGTACCGACGGACAACGTTCCTCGGACAATTCCGACGTAGGGTGTTCCTCGGTGTATTCCGACGAACACTGGTCGTCGGAATATACCGACGGACAATGGTCGTCGGAATATACCGACGAACAATGGTCGTCGGAATATACCAACGAACATAGTTCGTCGGTATATTCCGACGAAATGTGGTTCGTCGGTACATTCCGACGGATATATATCCGTCGGTATATACCAATTTTAAAAACGAATTGATTTTGCATTTTTATATATTTTTTGATTTTAATAAATTAAAAAAATCAGAAATTTAAAACTAATAATATTATATAATTTAAATTCATACAAACCGAAATAGGAAAAAACATTCAGAAAGTTTAAAATTCATACAAACCGAAATAGAAAAAAAAAACATTCCGAAAGTTTTAAAAAGCCAAAATAAACTAAGATGAACTCGAAGACATCAAACGATCTAGCTTCTGCATAATCTCGGTGTTGAACTTCTTCTGGGATGCCAACTCAGCAAGGATAGTGGCATTCTCCTTACGGATAGTGGCATTCTCCGAAAGGATAGTGGTGTTCTGCTCCTCCAATGCCCCAATCCGTTCATCTTTGTCATGTAGCTCCTCGAGAATCATGGGATCGGCATACGGAGCTTGCGAAGAAGATGCCGGATACGAAGAAGCACGACGGGCCAACCCAACTAAACGGCCTCCTTTCCTTTTAGGGACAAGTAAGTAATCGACATTATAAAAAAAAATATATTAATAAAAAAAATTACCTTTTCAACCATCTCATTTATTTGCAATAGAGACAGGTTGGTTGAAGCTCCCGTAGAGTCGCCGTCATCAGAGAGAGGCTGAGATTGAGAAACTATTTCAGCTTCCACCAAATCAACTACACCTTTGATCACGGGGTCCTGAATTTGACCCGTCGTCTTGTTAGTGTGAGCCACCTTAATGAGTTGGAGACGATCAACGGGATTACCGTCATTTGCTTCGATCTAAAAAAACCGCCATTATTAGCCAAGAAATATATAAAATATTTATTTAAAAAATATAAAGATAAATAATAATAAAAAACTTACAAGTTCATCCTCCTTAGTAGACATAGAGCAAGCGCCGAGGTTGTGCACATACATACCTTTCCCGCCACGATCGCTCTTCCGGTTCCTGGAGTTCTGGGAAGACGTCTCTGCAGTTTCTTCCTTCTCCCAATGAGCTATCAACTGCTCCCACACCGTCCCGTTGATGAACCGTGGCTTCTTGTTCTTCTGCCAAACTGTCTTCCACGCGTTTATCTGCTTTGTGTAAGAGTCCATGGCCTTTTCGTTGAATTTCTTACGGACTGTTTCCGTAAGATCGGAGTGCCAGTTGAACTCTTGCTACAAAACGAACACAATTTAATAAGTAAATATATTTAAAAAAATGTAAAAACTTTAAAAAAATGAAGAGTTACTATACCGCAAATTGACGAAACCACAACTCTCGTTCGTCGGAAGGGATCACACTCCACTTTGGATATCCAAAACGGAGCATGAAGTACATCATCTGGTTGATGCTCCGGCTAATGCCATTTTTCGACTTGGTGAACCTTTAAAAAAAATACAAGTTAGCAAGTTAATTAAAGGAAAAAATATAACGGTACAAATAAAAAAAAAACTAACCAAGTGCTATGGCCTCGTCGTGGGTTGGGTTGGAGAAACGGGAGATGCTCTCGACCTGGTTGTTGAACCAATAGATGAACCGGCATGACCCCCAGATCCTGTTGAGCAGCAGCGTAAGGGGCAGTGTGAGGGGCAGAGGGAGCTGGAGCGGGAATATATGCGGGAACCGAGTCATGAGACGATCCCGATGCACGGAAACTGCTCACCGAACTACGTCGAAGACGGGCTGCGGGGCGGGCTTCATCCTCGGCCCTAAAAAAAAAAATTAATACATCAAACATATTTTCAAATCATTTCTATTTTTAATGTTTTCATTTATATATTTACAAGAGGTTTTATAAACGTTTTTAAAAAAACTATTAAACCTTTTATATATATATATATATATATATATATGTATACAAAATTATAAAAATTTTATAAATATAGAAAAATGTTGTTAAAAATTTATAAAAGAAGAAAAATGTTGTTAAATATTTATATTTTTTTTAAAAAACGTTTTATTATACATAGTTTATCAGTGGAAACTTATAAAAAATTATAAAAAATTTTAAAATTTTTATTATACATGATTTACATATATATATATATATATATATGTATACAAAATTATAAAAAATTTATAAATATAGAAAAATGTTGTTAAATATTTTTAAAAAAATTTTAAAACGTTTTATTATATATATTTCATTACTGGAAACTTGAAAAACGTTTTTAAAAATCAAAAAAACGTTTTAAAAAATCAAAAAACGTTTTTAAAAATCAAAAAATGTTTTTAAAAATCAAAAAACATTTTTAAAAATCAAAAAATGTTCCAAAAAAAACTAAAACAACAATCCAAACAACAATCCTAACTTATATATCCTAAACTATCAATCAAACAACCTAAAATCCGAGATCTAACATCCAAAACCCTAAACAATTGAGATTAAAGAAGGTTTGGGATGATTCTTACATGATTTAGGGTTTGGGGGAGGAATCGCCGGTGTAGAGGGAGGAATCGCCGGTGTAGAGAGAGGAATCGCCGGTGAATCGCCGATGGAGAGAGGAATTTAGAGAGAGAGATGCGGAGATAACGAAGAAAGAAGAAGGAGGAGGGTTATTATATCAGACGATTCCGACGGACACGGGTTCGTCGGTATTCCGTCGGTATAATTAAAATATACCAAATGCCAATTCGCGAAAATTTTTAAGCGGTTTGGTTCTCCCGGGCAAATTGAAATTCCGACGGAATTCCGACGACTTAGTGTTTAGGGTGTTAATTTTAAGTTTCTAAATGCAAAATCCAAATCTTTGATAATATATATAGTATTTGCATAAAGATTTAACAATAAAAATGTTTTATAACACGATTTTACACAATAACATTTTTTGTAGTGTAAGCTTATATAAATATGATTGTATAAGTATATAATGTTAAGATGAGATGTTATGAAAACAATGATATGCATACATAAATATTTTAATGAGTTGTTATATTTGAACGGTTGCGATCTAATACTATACTAAACACTTATTATGTGTTATTTTCATAGTTTTGGCATCTAAATTTATAGATTTTTATGATTGAAACTTTATAGAAACACATGTCGTCGGTATTTCGTCGGAAAATACCGACGACCTTTCCAATTTTCAATGAAACCCATTGTCATCGCTATGTCGCCGGTATATTGCGAGGGATTTCCGACGGACCAATAAAAAAAAAAAAAAACTAATCAGAATCTTCTGAATCTTCATCAAACTCCCCAACCTCGGCTTCCGGCTCTGAATGTACGACAGCATCATGTCCAAACACAGTCAAATTCTCAACGAGTTGAACATTTTCCAAATCTTCAACTGTCTGGGCGTTGCTGGTAGACTCTGGTTGCAATGGTTCATCATCATCAGAAGTTTCATCCACTCGTCCTCTTGGGTTGATTAGCGTTACAGTAACCCATGGATTGTCTCTGTACGTCATCCGAGGGTAACTGATGTAGCACACCTATACATATCAATTATACAAGTATTAGTAAAATATATAACATTAATTAATTATATTGGTAAAAAATTATGAATAGATTGACATACCTGATCAGCTTGCGAACCAAAAATGAAGGGATCATAATATTGAAGTTTTCGCCGCGAATGAACTGATGTAACACCAAACGCATCAATCTTCACTCCTCTATCTGGGGTGGTGTCATACCAATCACAATAGAATACTACACAACGCAATCCAACCATTCCAGGAAATTGGATTTCCAATATTTCTTTTATGTTGCCGTAGTAGACATCGTCACCAGAAGAAGATGAAACACCAGCATCATATGTTGTCTTAGAATGACCTTTCCTTGTGAATGCATATCCTCGCGTACAAAATTTAGGATATGATTTGACCACATAGTTTGGTCCCTGCACAAATTCGCGTATCCAATCATCGAACACAAGACCTCTGGCCAAACCATCATTCACCTATAAATTAAAAACATATATGATTGAAAAGTTAATTAGTTTATATATATTAAATTTAAACTAATCATTTGCATAGGGTAATATGATATATGACTCACATAACTACGAAGCCACGCAGCAAATCCGTTATCTCTAAGTTGTCGAAGCTCATCTTCTGTTGCATGCCTGTGAGTCATACGCAACTCCGCCATATATACACTATATACAAAAATATTAATCTAACAATAAATGAATAAATATTTTTACCTCTCATATTGTAGAACATCTTCACAGTTGGTGAGCAAATATGTTTGCAAATGAGCGTGCTCAGTGTCCGTCAGTCTCCGCTTCGTGAATTTTCCACTAAGTCGTCATATTTCCTTGAACATGCTTGGGACAGTAACATGATATGTTGCTCTCTCCCCTCTATCATCATGCCGAGCAGGTCTTCGGTATTTTGTATGCACTTCTGGTGGAAAATATATATTTGTCGGCAACGGTCACATGGTTCGTCGGAATTCCGTCGAAAAATACCGACGGAATTCCGACGACTTTGCTGTTAATCGGAATGTCGTCGGAAATTCGTCGGAATATACCGACGAACTTCCGACAACTACAACGGTTACATTTTTTATCGGAATGTCGTCGAAAAGTCGTCGGAAAATTCTGACGAACTATGTTTCGTCGGAATTCCGTCGGAAATAGCCGACGGAATTCCGACGACTTAATTTTTTTGGATTTGGTCAGAAATTTGTCAGTATTCCGTCATAAATGTCCGACGATATTGGTGTCCGTCGGAACCTCCGTCGGAATTCGGTGTGTTTTCTTGTAGTGTCGAGACCAAACAAAAGAAAAAGAGAGGAGAGTCTTCATCGCCGGACGCGTCTTTGGCCATGTGCCAGGAGTGCTTATGCACAGGGTCCCACCTATTTTATTAATTTTTCTTTGTGTGCCCTAAATTTAGAAAACAATTGTGAAAAGGTCCATGTTTTATATTTGATCAATATGAACCCTAAAATTGGTTTAAGATAATGGATTTGCACAGGGCCCATGTTTACTTTCAGACGGGCCTGGTGCTCACACACCGTCAAACGTCGGAACAATATCGATACGTAGTTATAAGCTTCGAGAGGATAAAGGAGAGAGGAAAGGGTTTTTAGCTATTTTATTTAAATTAGAAAAGGCGTATTTTTCTCACACCAAAATAGGCCTGAGCAAAATAACCGAAACCGAAGAACCGAACCGAAATATCCGAAACCGGAACGGGACCAATACTCTCAAATACCCGAACAGTTTCTATATTTTTATATCTGAAATAACCGAACCGAACCGAGAACCGAACGGGTATCCGGATATATAAAAATATTAATTATATATATATATAACATCACTAAATATATATTTTTAATTTAAAATTTTATTAAAAGTATCTGAAAATAGTTGAGGATAACTAAATTATTATAAAGTATCCAAACTACCCAAAAGTATCCAAAACTATCCGGATAGTTTTATCCGAAATATCCAAATTTTTTATCTAAATCATCCTAATTATTTGATATTTTACCCTAAATAACCGATATTTTATCCAAATTATCCGAACTACCCGAACTACCCGAACTATCCAAACCCGAACTGGATCCAAATGAGAACCGAATATTTTCCGGATATTTTCCGGTTCCTACATTTACTATCTGAACCGAACCGAACCGAACCGAAAATAGGTCAACTACTAAATGGATCCTCTAGCTCCTATCGGAACTATCCAAAACCCGAAATACCCGAACCGAACCGAACCGATACCCGAAATGCCCAGCCCAACACCAAATCACACGTTTCTTACACTAGCGGACAATTCTAGTTTAAAATCTTAGGATAAAGGAACAAACATAATATTTATCATTACATGTCACCATTATCATCACCTTCATACCATTATCATCATTTTCCACAATCATCATCATTCTTATCATATCACCACCATCATCGTAACATAACGGTGATGCACGTTTGCATGTCCCTCGACCAATAGGTAGCTGATTACTATTCGTAAAATTGAAACGATTTTTTTATAAAAATTGCGACTTGTGGATTCTTATAATCTTAAAACCTGCAAACCAACATTTGATTAGGTTGTAGCAACATCAAAACGAAAAGACATTAATTATTAATAATAATCTATAATAATTATATTATCAACATCTTCAATTCAGAAAAAAATCAGAACATCATACCACCACCATCATAATCATACCATAACCATCATCATCTACAAAAATCTGTTTAGTGGTTTGAATTTTACAGCACGACTTCCATATAAGTTACTTTGTATATAATATTGATTTTGTGTTTTTATATAAGGAAGAACTGTGTTGCAGTTGAATTTATATAGCAAAGCTTGTTGTACATGATACTTTCAAAGTTAACTAAAGAATAGTTCATTAGGAAGATCTCATGGTCAAACAAATTATAGAAAGTCTTTTTTCTACATTAATAATGGAAAGTCTTTACCACGACTTTACAACAATCTTCTTTGTAATCGTTTCCGATTTCCCGTTCTCGGGTTGATTAAATAATATTATATTTTTAAAAAAAACATCTTCTTAATTTGTATTTAAGTTTTATAAAAAGTGGTTGAAATATGCATTGTTATTCTCCTGTTTCAATATATATGTGTGTGTGTGTGCATGTTTTTTTGGTAAACATATATATGCATGGTTATTTTGTAGTTATGGTATTTGAGCAAATTTAAGTAATATTTAAATGTAACAAATTTCATGATGTTCGAAGTTTGTCGGGTATTTGAAATCAAAATAGTAAATTACTGTCAATTTTTCTTCTTGGGATTTCATAATACTTGAGAAGATTTATGTGATAATTTAAAAAAAATATGAAAGTTAATTAGCATATAAAAATTTCAATTTTTTACGTATATATATTATGCTGATCCGTCAAAAAAAATCGCAAATTATTATCAAAGTCGTATTCCATCAACGTATTATATATGTAATTGGAATTTTATATGTAAATTATAGCAATCATGTTTTATATGATTGTTTCAAAGTAAACTAAAGAATAGTTCATAAGGAAGATCGTAAGGTCAAACAAATTATAGAAAATCTTAACCTCAACTTTAAAACCATCTTCTTTGTATTTAGGTTTTATAAAACGAACAATGGTTGAAGTATGCATGGTAAATTTGTATTTTAGGTATTTGACGAAATTTTAAGTATTTAAATGCAACAAAGTTTATGATTTTCAAAGTTTGTTTTCTATTTGAAAGCAATATAGCTAATTACCGTCAATTGTTTTTTTTTCGTATTTCATAATACTTAAGAAGATTTCTGCGACAATTTCATGTCTTTATCCAAAAAAAATGAAAGTTAACCCTCTTACAAATTTTCAATTATTTACATATATTATGTACCAAAGTCGTATTCCATCAACGTCAGTTATTATACTATCTTCTGCAGTTTACCCGTTAGACTTTTTTTGTCTTTATATTCGTTGTATCTGCGAAGTGTTTAGACTGCAGTTTTAAAATCTAATCATGTTTTATAAATGATTAGCAATCTTTAGGCTGTATTTATCCCCAAAAATACTATTTAGGATGTAACAGTAAATTGTCAAGTGAAATTACCCATACACTAATAAATTAATAAACAGTTTACGAATGCAAAACGTCTAAATCAAGAAACGAATCTCACTTATTCACTATACAGTCGACCCTAAACTTATCACAGTTTTGGTAAAGCAAGAGACACTTGATGTAACAAGGTAAGGTATTTTTTCTTTGAATTCAATTTAACATTCAGCTAAATTTAACACTTGATGTAACAAGATACTTTTTCTTTGAATTAAATTTAACATTTAATCCCAAAACAAAAACATTAAATCGTTGTCGCGGAAATTTTCCAAAACTTGCATCTTAATCATGAGAAACATACAAAAGGGAAATTGTACGAAATAAATTTAAACAAAAACTGATGTGGACAAGTTAAATATTTCAGAGTTCTGATTCAATAATAATTTGTAAGCCAGTGAACCCTTTACTCAAAATAGATATTGTTCAGTCCGACCAAACTGCCAGCTCAAGCTCGATCCACAATTCTCGCCACGTATGTCTCGCCGACATCAGAAGTGTACTAACCATAGGTTTTTTTCAAGATGCCAGAATAATATGTTTCATTAAAATAATAATATAAAATTATTGTAAAATATTCGATTTGGTTTTATAAATTCCAAAATATCGTAAAAGTTTTATAAATTAACAATTCATCAATTATTATGCTTTAGTTATTTTATAAAGATTATAACATTTCTGTGACAAAAAAAAAGATTATAACATTTATGTCATATAAATAAGAAATACTAGGAAAATATGAAGAAAACATACAGAACAACAATTATAATATATTTTTAGTTTTTAGTAAAGTAATGAATTATGTGAATGTAAATGGAAAATTTTAATTGGGTGTTCATCTTGCCAAAAGAAACCCACAGAAGAGAGAAGAGATCATGTTTTGGAATGTTTTTTTCTTAGATTTCGTCAAATAAAATCGTTGCATTTATTATGTGTATCAGAAAGTACTCACCCCTTACGATTAGTCTATGTCCAAGCTCAGCGGCCAATTACGGTTACAAACTGCCACTCACAATCTCTATTCTCACATTTCCAACTGCAACATTACCTATTAATAGTTTCAAAAAAAAAAAACATTACCGATATAGAGTGGAAAAAAAGATTGAAACATCTCTCGGAGAATTCTTAAATTCCATAAATAGTTTAGAAAACAAAATAAGTTGTGCTGTCAATATATCCGTAATATCTTTATGCAGTACGAATCAATATATCTAAGAAAGTCGAGTAACGACTAGTCTATGTCGTCGGTTCGTTTAAGAGTGATAGATCATCTGTTTGTAAAACTTGACACTCCGCCAAACGCCTCGCGTCAAATGTCATATTGTATTTATCTTTGTGTCCAACTGTACTCGGCCATGGACGGACCTAGCTATGCATAGAGTATTTAGACGTGCCTTCCACATATGCCAATTGAATAAAATTATATTTTGATAGAGGCCGATCGCTTTAGCCAATGATTCTAATATGGTTTCACATTTTCCATCAATTGTTTCATGTTCTTGTTTTCTATATTTGACATTCCTTAATTTAGCCAACTCCTTTTTATCTTTTATTCCAAAATATTTTAATGTAAATTTTTCTTTAACTTATCTCTAATTTCACCTCAAAAACAAAGATTAATATTTTATCTGTTTAAGACGATAAAATTACAATTTTATTTAAAAAAATAATATATCAACTTCTGAACTCTTTATTTGAAACTAAAACAAATTGAATGTCGTAAGCTATCGGAAGTAGTTTAGTAAAGTTCATCAACACCGACTTCATTATATGTCAATACAAGATATAATCATTTGTAATAAAAAATACTATTAAATAGCTTTTATGAAAAGTAAAACTTTAAACAACAAACTAGACAATCACTATCATACGTGACAATTAAAAAAAATATATCTAACTGAATCACATGCATATCGTTGTTGCTGATAATAGGTATAAGTGAAACAAAGCTACCAGTACTGGTCACATAACACAACTAAAAAACAAGGCATTTGCAACGAAATATATCAAGTTTTTTTTTTGTCAAGTAGGAATATATCAAGTTATCAGTCGTTATAAATTGAGAATCATCGAAAGCGTTTCTTCCTTTTCTCTCCATTTTCTTGGGGGATATAAAAGCAGCTTGAAACATTATTTTGAGGTGTTCTTAGTTTCTCGGCCATCCATTGGTCGAGTGTCTCTAAATATGTGGAGATATGTATATTAGAGAAAGAGAAAAAGAAAACTTAAGGTAAACTTTCAGAAAACTTTTAAAAAACGTAGCGGGTGGCTTTATAAAAGAAAAATTCACTTAATAGGAGGCTTGTCGACATTTGCAGCGAATGCTACTCGACGGGTAATCTGATAATTTGCCTTTATAATTTATATAAAGAAACTATAGTGGCTGTATTTTTTTGCCAAACAGTTAAACCTAAAACATGTTCTGGTATAACTGGATATATTTTTAAGATCTTCTTTAAAAAATTTGGCATCGATACTAAGTTTTACCCAGACGTTTGATAAATATTCGAAGTGAGTAGAGCTTTAGCATTGCGATTTCGTAGACCTCTCACGTACGGATATAAACTAAAACCTAGTTGTCAAGTAATACGAAATGTTTGCAACTCATGAAATTAAAACCCTAGGATAACGAGTTCTTTTGTTATCGTCGATAAAGAAACTTAATAAAAACATTACATTTTGTACCGGCACTAATGAAAATAAAATATGCACTAGACATTCAATAACTTGTGAAAATAACAGTACTCATTAAATGGTACGAAATGTTGTAATAATTAGCAATCGGCCGTGGAGTCACGGACTAAAAAATAGAATACCATAAATAAAAGAGCGAGTGATAGAAAGCCACAAACGAAGGACAACCAGAGCCGTGCATATATCCAATTTACATTATTCTTTCTTTCAAATTTTTAATTTATAAAACTGCAAATTTTTCTTACCATTTAAAATATTATAAATTATGAAAAGGGTTTGTATCCTAATGATCCCTTTCTTCGTAGATAATTGCCAGAGATCGCATATTCTAATATCGATGCGGTGGTACTATAATTCTCCTAAAGAATTTCTTTGGATCCTGTTATAGTCATTATAAAACATTTACCCAAAACAGTTTTTTTAGCACAAAAATATATGAGAAATTTGTTCTGACTCAAAACTTGATTTTAACCCCAAAATTATCATAAACTTAATCAAATGTAAAACTAACTTAAAATACTAGTGAAATTACAATCAATCTCTTATTACCAAACAAAAAACCATAATTCATTTTTAAGAATATAACTCCGTAGAGTCTTCTAATATTTTGTAAGTCTTTTGAGGTTTTGTAAATCTTCTATCTCATATAGTAGATCTTAAAAATAATTTACAAATTTTGTAAAAAATATTTTGATAGGAAAAAATTGAAATCACGTAATTATAAACAGTTGTAAGTGATATAAATTAAAATACAATAAAATTGAATTATTTTCAACATAGATAAATGAAAGTAGTGAGTTATGATATTCTTTGGTTTAGAGTTTGACAACATATGTTGTAGTGTATGTATTCTTAGGGTTAGATTTTCGAATCTTAACATTTTTATGAAAAAAATATATTTTGACATAAATGTATTTAGTTTTGTGTATATTAAACAATTTTTAAGTTTAATGAACTGTTTGTTTCTATTTAATTAGTTATTTGAGTTTAGGATTTATATTTAGGGTCTAGACGACTTCCAGGAAGTCTTCTGGTGATTAGTATTTTATCAGTTAGAAGCCTTCCCTGAAAGTCTTATGACTCCCGCTAAAAATATTTTAGTTTCCCGCTAAAAATATTTTAGTTTCTAGAAGACTTACTTGGTAAATCTTCTGAATCAAAATTTTTTAACTTTATTGGAATTTTTGTCTCCATTTATAAGGAAAATTGACACATTTTATCTCTTCTTCTCAAATGGCTATAACAAAAATGTAATGTTTCTCATTCTAAAACTCTCAAACCTCTCTCCAATCTCTTTGAACTTAAAAACACCAAATTTTATATCAATTTATAGTTATTTCATGTTTTCTCACTGATTCATTTTACTTTTGTAGGTTTTTCATTACATATTTCTCATATTTAACTCCTTTAAAGGTAAATCTATAAATCATATTTCCTTATCTAGTAACATATTGTTGCTTAAAGCTCTTACTTTCTGAAAATTCTTTTGGTTGTATTATACTCTTATATTATTTTTGAAGTTTTCCTATGTTTTGAAGTCATTTGAATACTTTTGGATATACATGTTTTTCAGATGTGAGACAGACGTGGAAGACTTCCTTGGATCTGGAAGACTTCTTGCGGAGTCTTTTTCATGTCTCATCTTTCATTTCAGATCTGAGTGTTTTGGTAAGCTTATATGTCTGATTTTTCTTTATTTCGTAACATTTGGTTGCTTAAAACTCTTATATTTTTCACAATTTATCATTTTTTGTAAACACCAAACTTTATATCAATTTATTTTCATTACATAGTTCTCATCTTCCACTCCTTTAAAGGTAGATCTATAAATCATATTTTCTTATTTTGTAATCCCTTGTTGCTTAAAGCTCTTACTTTAAAAAAATCATTTTGGTTGTTTTAAACTCTTACCTTATTTTTGAAAATTTTCTATGTTTTGAAGCCATTTGAATGTTTTTGGATATGCAGATTTTTCAGATCTGAGACAGACTTGGAAGACTTCCACTTCCAAGGAAGTCTTCTAGAAGTCTTCTAACATTTAATGCAGTAGACGACTTCCTGGAAGTCTTCTGAGAAAGTCTTTTCCTATGTCAAGTGGAGTCTAAGCTTGTCTTTGTGGAGGAATGAGCTATAATAGTTTTGTTTATTGTCTTTTTTGTAATTTGTGTGTGTACTCTTTAAGTTGTGAATTCTTTTGTAAATTTGAAAAGATATTAATGAAAAAATTTGGTAAATATGTTCATGTCTACAATATTATATTGCCAAAAGTACTTGACATTATTGAAGTTATTGATACTTCAATAGCAAAACACAATAACACAAAAAAATAGTCAAATTTACTACAACTAATAGAGAAAACTTCTCAAGAAAATTTAGTCAAATTCATAAAAGATCAAACATTACATTAGTTCAAACCTATAACAGTTTCATTAGAAGTCTTCTGGGAAGTCTTCCGGAAGACTTCTTCTCACAAGACTTTTTGGAAGACTTCAATTTCAAGCGGAAAATTTAAATATAAGGGGAAAATTTAAGGGGGAAATTAAAATTTAATCGGAAAACTCTAATTTTAAGTGAAAATTAAAATTGCAAATTTTATGAAAGTTAAAAAATATATTTTATGATCTAAGAAGACACATTAAACCATATGACTTGATATTTTTGAAGTTACTTAACACTTTTGAAAGTTAAAAAGTATATATATTAAAGTTGAAAATACAAGTTTTACAAAAACTAACGTAGAAAACTTTTGGGGAAGTCTTCTCTCATTATCTAGAAACATTAATAAGCATGAATATTGTTAACCTCATAATTATCACCAGTTAAATTATGAATTTCATTCACGAGCTCCAATATTGACTAATATATATGAATTAATAAAAAAAATGTTAAAAAGTATTTTTATAGTTTTAGAGAAAATAAAATTTTATTAAACATTGACTAGATGACATCCACGGAAGTCGTCCGGAAGACTTACACGGATGTCTTCTGATCAATGCAAAGATTAGTTTTGCGATTGACTTTATGTGTCAGAAATTTGACTTTTCCTAGACGACTTACATGGAAGCCGTCTAGGATAAATAGGTTAGTTTTGCATTTGACCGGATTGTGTCGGAAATTTAATTTTTCCTAGACGACTTACACGGAAGTCGTCCAACAGAAAAATAAAATTTTAATATTTATTTTTTTCTAGACGACTTCCATGTAAGTCATTTCAGGTTATTTTTGCAATTAAAAAATAAAACTAAAATATTTTAATTTATCTGGACGACTTCCATGTAAGTTTACACGGAAGTCTTCTGTAATAACCAAGGTTTGACCAAAATCTCGGAATAAAATTTTAAAAGACTTCCGTGTAAGTCGTCTACCGGAAGACTTATATGGAGTCGTCCGGATAAAATTAAATATTTAAGTTTTATTTTTCAATTGTAAAAGTAACCTGAAACGACTTACTTGGAAGCCGTCTACTAAAAATTAAATATTTAATTTTTATTTTTCTGCTGGATGACTTTCGTGTTATTCGATTAGGAAGAGTCAAAATTTTGACACAATCCGGTCAAATGAAAAACTAACTTGTTTATCCTATACGACTTACCGGAAAGTCTTCTCTAACGTTTTTGAAAACAAAGAAAACCAAAAGACTTCCAAAGAAATCGTCTTTAAAGACACACATAAAGTCAATTGCGAAACTAACCTATGCATTGACCAGAAGACTTCCGTGTAAGTCTTCTCGTCGGAGACGACTGACTTACACGGAAGTCTTCTAAGAGACATATCAGGAAAATAAAATGATTTCATAGCTTTAACCAGTGAGATAACTTGTTTAGCTTCTCTAACCACACAATACTTCACCATCAAAACAACCTACTTGTTAATGACCACGAATCATGAGCTTGAATGGTTCTATGAACCTTAAAAAATTTAGAATCAAAATCTTTGGGTTTTTGGATGAATATAGAGAGAAAGTAAAAGAGATGTTGTTTTTAGTTCATAAGAAATGAGATAGAAGGAGTAAAAATCGATTTTTATGTGCATTAAGAGCTTCAAATTGATTATACATGGTGGTTTGTGTATTGATAGAAATGACAATATTGCAAATACTTGATGAAAATGAGGATGAGAGAGTAAAAAACTTATTTTCGAAAAAATGATATTTTTGTAAATAATCCAAAGTTTTGGGGTGAATATAACAAATACAAGTTTAGAATAAAATCATGGGTTAGTTTTGTGTTTGACTTTGAGTTTTGAGTCATATTTGCAAGAAGCCCAAAAAAATATTATAAATTATAAAAAAAAATTACGTAGATGATCTTACAAAAACCTTTTATGAAAATTCTCGTCGACTAAACCATCATAAGCGGCTTTATAAAAATCCATGTCTAATGATTCTCTTAAAAAATTATGCATAATTCGTATCTTCAAAATTCCTAACACATACCTCTTAATGTAAAAATTCCTGAGCCTCCACGTCAGCAGGTAAGTGAGTTCCACTTTTAAAAAATATGAAAAAGTGTCAAGTCTGTGACTCGAATCCGGATTACTGAGATATAAACACCAACATTTATACCACTAAACTAAATGATACTTTGTACATTGATGACCGAAACTAATATATATTTATGAAGGTCGGTTTAATAATGTCCCACAAATAAATGAAATGATTTACAAATCATGTTCTCTATTATTTGCTAATTGATTTGTGGGCTTATTTTTTAAACTCGCTATCCCATCTATTACATCAGCTTATACATTTGATTAAAGCATAAACCTATCTTAATAAACCATAAAACTGGCCCTAAAAAGCCTGCAAGTCATCAGCTCTTCGTCTTCGACTGAGACCTTTGGTTTTCCCAATCCTGCGCCTCCCCTCCAATACACAGACGCTACTGTCTAAACTTCTCCAATCAAATCCATGGAACTCTTAGTCTCCCTCTATCTCTTCATCTCCCCCTCTTTACGAACACCATCAAAAACGCTGGCGTCTCATAACTGATACGAACGGCTTCGCTATATATAGGTCATGCTAGATCCACGAGTCCAACCTCTCATATCTACGAGCACTGTTTTTTTCAATTGTTGAGCATGTCTGTCTCTGATGCTATTGTCGTCCTCCCCACCACCTTCAACGCTCTCCGCCTTTGTCGGTCTTCTCAAGTTTGTTGTTGGCCGTCTCCTCAGCTACCGGGATCCCCGTAACATCAATAAAAATGGTGAATTTATGGGAATCACCCTCCTTTTGCTAGAAGAGAAGGTATCGTCATCTTCACTCTAACATGAATGATTTCTTCCTTTCATATTTCATAAAAACTAAAACTATTGGTCTACGTATTTAACTCTTTTTACCGACAATCTTTACGGACGGCAGCGATCGTAGATGATAGGTTTGAAGTTGGAAGATGGACAGAGGTTCGATCATCTCCTGGCTCTTGCTAACACAAACTTAGAACCCCCGGTATAGTTTTATATATCACAGTCAAATTTCTCCAACGACGTACATTCATATTAGCTATTGATTCTTAATTCCATTTGTTAACTTTCAGATGTTGTTGGCCAAAAACGTTTTCTGCTAGGCACTGACCTCAAAAACGCCTCAACAACTACTCGGCTTATGGTTTGTTTTAATCTCATTGACCCAAGCCCGCTTTCACATAATTGTCATGTTTTTATCCATTTGCTCCTGCTTTAAGAAAACTTATATAATCTCATACACCAGTACGGTGGTCGTGTACTTGCTTTGTGTGACTGACGATGATGCGGCCCCTTTAGGGGTCTTATGAACTCAGATGATATAACCCAGTTTGTCATGGTGGTCACCACGGTCAGTCCAAAAAATATTTAGGGATAGTCATCTTTTTTTTCTCAAGAAACATGTTGATGCAAAACAATTTCTGCTGAATATAGTACTTTCATGCATATATTTAACAGAATAACATCATCTAATATAACACACACGTACAACTGTGTTTCAGACTGTCAGCAGCAACAAAACTCCAGACGTGGATTTCCAATCTATACTACCAGCAGCAACTGTTAGCTACACGGTTCATGTGCCCAGGAGAGCCGAAGAAGTTGATGAAGCAATGCCAAGCTTTGAAAACGAAGAAAAGAGGCACGTGAGTGATTGTTTCAAGTCCATCAAACAATCATCCCCACTTAGCTTATGTGTCAATGAAATAACCATTTTCGTATGTTTTTTCCTACTTTCAACTTTGGTTGTCTTTAATTATCTTCAAACTATCTCCCACCAGGAGAAGAGTTATTTGGTCTTTAAATAAAGGGAAACGTTGATGGGTCTTTGCATTTCGTGAAAATAAGCATGTCTTTTGCTTCATGCATGAGAACATGTTTAGATAGTTACATGGCATCGACGTTAAACAATGCAACAAAGAAACCAACTAAAATTCAATAGCCACCAAAACAAAACAAAAACCCCAGAAAAAAGTGACACAAGCACACCATCATATGTTCCTCGGTGGGAATTGGGATGCAGACAACTAAATACAAAATATATATATGTATCAACTGGTCTTCGTTCACAAAGCGCCCTACACGTAATTAACAACAAACAGCTGCCTCCCTTCATAAGTGGAGAACAATGCATACCCAGTTCATCATCACAACTCTAACCCTATAACAATAAAAGAACTTGAAAAACAACTCAAAACGTAAAATTCACAACTACAATAACCCTAGCAAATATTGAGATGAAACAAGAACTCTGTCCACAATCCCGCGCGCGGGGGCAATGCCCATAGTCTATAATATAATAGCACAGTTTCCTCTTTCCCGAGGCGACACGTCAGTATTTTGGTGGGTCCCACTTTTAAAAAGTGTGAAAAAGTGTCAAGCCTGTGAATCGAACACGGGTTATTGAGATATTAACACCAGCATTTATACCACTAAACTAAAGGATACTTTGTACATTGATGGCCGAAACTAATATATATTTATGAAGGTCGGAAACCTTTGCTTCTTAGGTTTTCTCGGTGGGCCGGGCCTACAAGTGTATTATGAGTTTTATTTTTAAATTAGGTTCATCACGTTATATGAAAAAAAAACAATTATAGTTTTTTCATATTGTAAACTGTCTTCGTTTAACACGAGTTAGGGTTCTTTTCATCATTGTCTCAGACAAGTCTGAATTACAGAGTTGCGCCGTGTATCTGTTCGTAATCTAATTTTTAACCGGTGAACTCTTCATCTCCCCATCTTAAATCGCTTAATCTTATATGTTCCTGATTTGTAGCATTTCTATAAACCATATATATATATGATTCTCATCTTTGATGAACCCAATCTGCATCTCCACAAAACTCATTGATTCTTCTTAGCTTTAACGATCTTCTAGAAAATGTCTCTCTGCCTCTCCAGTTTCTCAAACCGGCGTTTGCGGCATCCGTCACTCAACCTTCAAGTCTCTCCGGGTAGGTCATAGTAGTCAGAGCATAGCCTCTAACCTCCTCGCTTATGGGATTCCCTGAACTTCAAGAAAGACAATGAGTTTATGGGAATCACGGTTCTCTTCCTTGATGAAAAGGTAAGTTAATCTTTGATTTATCACACTTATTTAATATAATTGTTTTTAATTGATTTTCTGATTCTTTGTTAAATAATATTATTTACAGATTCCGTGATTCATGAGTTTATTCCCGCCGGACGTGCTAATCATTACATGCCATCTTTGAAAGTCGGTTCCATTGTGAAAGTTTATCGTTTTGAGGTTGCTAGGTGCTCAAGCATGTATAAGATAATTGATCATCAATTCCTCATTCGTTTCATCTCACCAACTATTATTGATGAAGTTATCTCGGGTGCTCCAGAGATCAATCTCCAATCATAATTAGACTGTTTGACAATTTTCAAGTGATTGCGAACACAAACCTAGAACTCCCAGGTATATTATCATATTGCATTTGGGTTTATAATATGTTTCGTTATCATAACTGATATTTAAACTCGCAGATGTGGTTGGACAAATCCGTTATGTCCAAGGCTCTGACCTTAGCAAAGAAACAACTCCAAGTCGTTATCCGTCTCCTCATTGATCCATAAGAAATAATCAACACACAATTCCCTTTATATTATTATCTATATTGTGCTAACATCAATAATCAAAAATATTTTCTACCCAAATTTTTTGGGTCATTCCAAAACCAATCACCTCAACTAAAACTCAACGACACATATATCGAGTCTGCTAAACAAATACAAACTACCCGGCCAGCTATTTAACAATTTACAAACTTACTTTCGCAACGAAGAAGACGAAGACGACAACCAAGATCAGTGAAATTACCTAAACAAAAAAACATAGTAAGTTATGAACTCTGATAAATACAACTAACAATGATTTTTGTTTACATATTACCCATCAAATAAAAGATAAACAAACACATCCACAACAGAAGATAAAAGAGACAATCCCGACAAACACAAAGGCGGCAACAACAGCTTCACCTGCTCACTCCTCTTGTCTTATAAAAATAGCTTACATGTCCAATCTCAACAGGCCAATGCTATTGTCTTCTTATGAAAAATACATAAATTCGTTTAAAACTCATTAAAACCCAAATACTCAGAACTATCACTCATTTTATAGTTATTTCTACAAGTCTTCATGTATTTGTTTTAAAGGTCCGGTAAGAGCAACAAGTTTAAAAATAAAATAAAAACATATAACAAACCTAATAAGGATAATAAAAATTATTACTTAATACACAAAACTTACACAACTAAACTAGAAAAAAAATATCCAGAAACAAAAGATACTCTCAACAACTTTAATATAATTTATGTACTCTCAACAGTACAAGAAACAAATTAAAAAGACAAACAAACAATAAGTCTCAGTGACACAGCAAACAACAACACGAACTATATCAGTCACATTACTAACACAGTTTAGTCATTCATAAGTGGAGAACAATGCATACACAGTTCATCATCACAACTCTAACCCTATAACAATAAAAAAAACTTGAAAAACAACTCAAAACACAAAATTCACAACTACAATAACCCTAGCAAATATTGAGATGAAATAAGAACTCTGTCTACAACTCCGCGCTTGCGCGGAGGCAATGCCCCTATTATTTAAAACCCCTAAGTTAAATATTCACCATTTACACAGCAGCTAATGTATCAGAATAAATTAAAAACTTATTCTTTAGACAAAAATATAGCAATATAGTACCTCAGGGCAAAAGAGGAAAACTCTGAAGCCATATTTTTCCATAAATACACCCACTCACCATCTATGAACATCAGCCCACATCCCTTCTCTCTCTCTCTCTCTCTCTCTCTCTCTCTCTCTCTCTCTCTCTCTCTCTCTCTCTCTCTCTCTCTCTCTCTCTCTCTCTCTCTCTCTCTCTCTCTCTCTCTCTCTCTCTCTCTCTCTCTCTCTCTCTCTCTCTCTCTCTCTCTCTCTCTCTCTCTCTCTCTCTCTCTCTCTCTCTCTCTCTCTCTCTGTGGAAGCTACATAAGTATATACCGCATAAAAAACTAAACAATGTCGACAGAGTTGACGGAGGAGGAGTCGTTGTCCGGCAAGGATTACCAAGATCCACCGCGTGTTAAAATTTTCGAGGCGAGGGAGCTAGGCAAATGGTCCTTCTATAGAGCAGTGATCGCTGAGTTCATAGCTACTCTCCTCTTTCTATACATCACCGTCTTGACAGTCATCGGTTTCAAGAGCCAGACGGATCTCCAAACGGGTGGTGGAGCCTGCGCCAGCGTCGGCCTTCTTGGCATCTCTTGGGCCTTCGGTGGCATGATCTTCATCCTTGTCTACTGCACTGCAGGCATCTCTGGTCTATTTTCTTCTCTGTTGCTTCCTTATAAGTAATATCCATCTTTTGCATCCTCTATAGATGTTTTAGTACCATCGACCATATAGCTCTCATTTCATCTTATGTGAGTTTTCAGATTTTTAGCAGTTAAAACAATAAGTTTTCACAAATCCATTACATGATTTTTTTTTGATTAACCTGGGTATCCGAGACCTATGGGCCGTTACATAATTTGCATAGTTAGTTAATGAACATGCATCATAATTCAAGGCTCTTAAGAGGCTCGTAACAAAGAAGCAATATTTCCAAAAAAAAAAACTAAATGAAACAACTATAATCCTCTAATGATTAATGAAACACAATGATGACCACTATACAGATGTGGTAAGAAAACATAGCTTTCAACAAAATTTATATTCCCACCTATTTAGCTGTTTCTAAAGATGTATGTTTCAGATTTTTTTTCAAGAAGATTAATGTTTTATTAGTCCTACGTAAAATTAATGTTCCATATCTCATAATTCACGCATACCAATAAGTTCATTTCAATGTAAAATTTATATTAAATCAACAACTTTAATTACTTGATGTTACATTTGATATTCCAAATATTTACTGAGAGTGTGAAAACTAGGCATGTGACTTATTATCCGAAATCCGGATTCGATCCGAGATCCACTCCGGATCCGCTTCGAAAATAGGATATCCGGGGTGTCCGGATCCGAATCCGGATAGTAAAATCTTGGATCCGTGCAAACCGAATCCGGATCCGGATATCTTAATTTTTAGGTCCGGATATCCGGATCCGGATCCGTATTTTTAAAATACATTAAATTTTTAAATTTTATTAATATTTATATTTGATATATTAATATTTATACATGAATTAATCTTATAATATTATATTTTAGTTTTTACAATATTATAAACATATATAAATATATTTATAAATATTTAATTTATGTATTATATTAAAAAAAATAGTATTTTTTGTTAAAAAAAATTATTTTTAATTATTTTGACGGATCCGGATCCGGATCCGGATATCCGCGGATAATAGAATATCGAGACGGATATCCGAAACCCGGATATCCGGAAACCATGAATCCGGATCCGGATATTAAATCCACGGATCCGACGGATCCGGATCCGGATCCGGATACCCTAAATTTCCTGGATATCCGGATCCGTCCCAGGGCTAGTGAAAACACACCGAAGTTCACAATTTCAAAGGAAAAAAAAAACTGAGGAAGTAATTAGCTTACTTGATTAAAATACTAACCCTCAGCTGTTTCAGCTGGTTTAATGAAATTAATAATCATATATACATGTGCGTGTGTACATAGGTGGGCACATTAACCCCGCAGTGACGTTTGGACTATTCTTGGCTAGCAAAGTGTCGTTGGTGAGAGCTATATCATACATAGTGGCTCAGTGTCTCGGAGCGACTTGCGGAGTTGGTTTGGTGAAAGTCTTTCAGAAGACTTATTACAACCGTTATGGCGGTGGAGCCAACGTCCTCGCCGATGGATACAACGTTGGTGTTGGTGTTGGTGCTGAGATTATCGGCACTTTTGTCCTCGTCTACACGGTCTTCTCAGCTACAGACCCCAAGCGTAATGCCCGTGACTCTCACATTCCTGTAAGCAATTCCAACTTTTTTACTTTATATTTCGATAGAAACTATAACCGTTGATGTTTAAATATATTTTTATAAAAGTATCTTCGATGGTGAGTTCTTGCGTGAGTCTCTCACCAAAAAAATCTAATAATAAAAGAATAAGAAGTATGTGAGAGAATGTAAAAAAAATAAAGAGAGGTCTTCTATATGAGAAATCCAGCAAAAAAATTGAAAGACTCAATGACTATATATCTTATTACGAATTGTCTAAATTATAAGTTCTAGATACCCACAAAGATAGTCTTACCACAAATAATATTCTAAGTATATACGGAACAATTAATTGTGTACTATTTTAAAAGATTTAAAAAGTTGTTAACTCAAAATACTTTTAAAACTATAACAACTAACTAGAAATTAAAGATGCTAAGTATTTCGAACTAAAATTGATAGTTTTCTTTCTCCACTTATTTTTTTTTAAAATATAGTACTAGTGATGCCAATCAAAGTTGGAAAGAGATCAGGATATTTTTTGATTCCGTTGTCGCAACTTTGGACCCAGGGACGTAACAGAATCTAGTGCCAGCTCTAGAAAGCACTATAAATAGTTAAATACTGAACACGACCTCTTCTAGCCATTTTGGCCTAAACGAAAATAATACGGAGCAAGTAATAATAAGTGTAGCGTCTAATTTCTTCTATGAGATAAACGACGAAATTGTGTCCAATTATTTTTCATTCATCTCTTGTATCTTTCTTTGGTACCAAGACGTCCTTTCAAGATGTAAAGACATAACATCTTTGTTCAAAAAAAAAAAAAAAACATCTTTGTGATTCACGTCCCTTCATCACATTCACATGTCTTTGTATGTAAATGGTCCACTGTTCACAACGACCCATGTGTTATATGTATTTGTACATACATGCATATTTGTACATACATGCATGTTCCATGATCTTAACATCTCCTTTCAAGAATGATTCATTACAAAACCAAAATCTTTCAGTTATGCAACATTGTACACAGTACACACTCATTCTCTTGACTATTCTAATAATACTTGTACATATACCTCCTTCAAATTGATGTCAATATAATTGTTAATAACCACACGAAACTGATTTGTTTTGTGTTGAAATGAATTTATTGAAGGTATTAGCCCCATTGCCAATTGGATTTTCCGTGTTCATGGTTCATTTAGCCACAATCCCAATCACTGGAACCGGAATTAACCCGGCTAGGAGTTTTGGAGCTGCAGTCATCTACAACAATCAAAAGGCTTGGGATGATCAAGTTCGTATTTTTTACCACTCTATAACTAATACTCGTTTTTGAGCCCTAATTAGGTTATGAATGGAGTTATAATTTATTATAATTAAATGCAGTGGATCTTCTGGGTGGGTCCATTTGTGGGAGCATCCATTGCAGCTTTGTACCATCAGTTTGTGTTGAGAGCTGGTGCTATGAAGGCTTATGGGTCAGTCAGGAGCCAGCTTCACGAGCTTCACGCTTAGAATTTGATTTTTTTTCAAACTATCTAAGTGGTGAAGATTTCTTTGGGCTAGGAAGGAAGGAAAAAAAAATATCAAGTAATAATAATAAAATTTTATTGGTGAGTAACATTTAGTGTCGTATTTGTTACTTTGAGGGGGAGGTTTGAGGGTGACTTTTTTTTTTTTTTGTAAAAGTAAAGGGTTAAACCCGGGTCTATTAAAGACACAGACCTAACCCCCGGGTGGGAGGTGCAGCCCACGGATAGACCCTCTCCCGGGTATTCAAATGGGCCGAAATGCAATAGCCCATATCCGTGTAGGTGACCAGGAAAATATGACTTAGTTTCGCATGGTAGGTGGATCGAACTTGAAATGTGGTGACATCCCAAGCCCTTCCCCTTACCACTTAGTTTGAGGGTGACTTTATAAACCAATTTGCAATATCCACGCCTGTAGAATGTATGTTTTCATTTGATGTATTTGTGATTTATATTCTGTACTTATCAATGCTTCTATATTTGATGTATGATGTATCAAAATTATTAAGTTTCTACTTATTTAATATCACTTTCTTCCTTCTAATATAAATACAGTTTAACATTTCTCACATAATTTAAAACCCAAATTTTTTTCCACAACATCTGTCTTTATTCATTTCGGTACGTAAATGAAATATTTTTTGTCAGCATTCACATTAATACTTTTCGACTAAAATAATACTTTTTCCGTTTATGAATAAATGTCACTTTGATATTTTTCACACAGATTAAGAAAATGGCTGAAATATATGTAAATTATTATTAATTATACCTCTCTGGCCAATATAGTATTTGAGATAAATAAAATTATTTAAAAAATCAATGAAGTTTACAATTAATTTTAAAGTGAAAGTAAATATAATTTGCATTAGAAATGTAAACTGACAATTTTTGTGTAACAAGAAAAAAAATGTTAAAATGACACTTATTATGAAACAGATGAAGAAACAGATGAAAGTGTTACTTACTAGGAAACAAAGAGAGAATAGTAACTAATTAACCAACATTCTTATTTTTTTCCTCCAAACAATTATATTAATTCAACTCATTCAACCATATATACTCTATATAAAATCTAAGAGCATCATTAACCCTAGAACCTCATTAGGGTCTCTTAATGACTTTTTAAATATTAAATATTAGTTAAGAACTTAGTTAAGAGACACCAACATTTTTATGCTCCAATGCTGATCTCTAAATTAAGAGTTCTTAAAAAAAAATTATGCAACATCTTCCATCAACTTTACTTTCTTCTCCAAAGAAAATGGCTTGGATGTTATATTCTCAACAAGCTATAAAAAACGAGTACGTGTCTAACCATAGATGAAACGAATAAGCCATCCAAGTTTGTATTGAAACACACAAACAAAAGAGAGATGCTCATCAAACAGAAATAAACAGAGGACTTTTAGATCAAACAGACAACATCTACCTCACAAGAAAGGTAAGTAAAACTAATCTGAATACCTTAAGAGGCCCATGCTGCACTCCAATATTCCAACCAAAAGAGCCAGCACCTTCTCAGACACCTACTTGTCCCTAGTCCACCTTTGCAGCCTGTGCATAGTTATATCTGTTTCTGTTTTAATACAAAACATGTCTTAGGCAACCATGTCTTCCAATATGATCTTCTGTCTCCCAGCAGCTGAAACAAGAGACACGTAAGAACATAAAGAAACAAAAGATTCATTTAAAAGAGGAGGTTGTTCATACATATAGGTCTTCACCGTCCTTGGACTCAGCCTTGACACCATCGGATCCCGCTTGGTTGACCATTGAGATGAGCTGCAATTAATCTAGAAACAATCACCGAGACTTAACAAAGATTTGACTTTCTATGTTTAGAAGGCATTTGCTTGATTCAACGTCCTATTAAACCATAAACACAATCACTATGAGAAATAGAGATTGAGATCTTAACATACCTTCAAATTCAAGTTCTATCTGATCCAACAGACTCGAACGTTCAACACTTTCATCACTTACAGCTCCAACCTAAACACAAAAGAAGATAAAAAGCCCTTTAATTTTACAATGAAACTAACTTTGCAGAAACCTAACATCATCTGCCACCAAAACAATCACGAGAAATCAGATAAGAAACACAGCTACAACGATTCATATATACTAGGGTTTCGAGGTGAGGACCATCTATACAGCTTAGAAACCATGTTCGGAAATGCGCTAGGCGTAACGCGTGCGTTCGGACAGGGCCTAGCGCCGAATCAATTAATCAGGGATTATACGGGGATTAATCGGGAAGTAATTTAACGTACTTATACACGTTTTTATGGGTTTATATATTAAATAGGTGAAATATTGACAATAATGGTGCATGGTGTAGTGGTCAGCTTTCTTTGTTATGTCTCACCCACCACATGTTCTAACCCCTAGTCCGTTTTTTGTCTATTGAAATTGAAATTACAGAAATAACTTTATCTTCTTCCTCACATCTGCGTTTCTCAGAACAAATTACAGCTGCCTCTCCTTTTTTTTTTGCGATTTCTATTGTTTTTCTTGTTAATCTTATATGTTTTAATCAATATATAACTAATTTGTTAAAGAATAATCAGTTTCCGATTCCAAATCGACAGTAACGATGAGTTCAAAAACTTTCCGATTAAGTAAGCGCCTAGGGTCAAATCGCCACGGTTGGAGGCTGCACCACGTTTTTCCGGCGACTTTCCGGCCGCTTCAGCCGCGTTTTCGAACAGAGTTAGAAGCAGTGGACGCCATATGGTAGAGAAACTCGGGATCTGAGCCGTCATCCTCTTCCTATGTCTTCTTCATTTCTGCCAATTGGATAGAATCTCAGAATTCGCTGCCGCCTTCGACGCTGCTCCACCTTGTAACCAGAGACGAGAGACGAGAGAGCAAGGCGTGACGGAGACGAGGAGATGCGGTGACGGAGACGTGGAGGCTTCGCCATCAACATAGATGATCTGTTTCTAGATTTTTTTTTTTTTTGTAAAGAGAAGAGCGTAGAGAAAGCTAGAAAGGAGATGCTACAGATCTGAGAAGTGTTAGAGAAACATTTTGTTAGGGGATTCGAAGGGTATGTGAAGGAGAGGAGACTTCGGAGAGAGGTAATGAAGAGAGAAAGGAGATGGAGACGGTAGAGACACGGAGAGGAAGAGAAGAGACCGTTCTTGCCATCCTTAATTAAGATACTTTCTTGTGTTTATTACAATTTTTCTTTCTTTTTTAAATTATAATTATGCTAAGAGACACATTTAAGAGCATCATTAATATTATTTACTTTTTAAGTAGTAAATGTGAGTTAAGAGACTTAGTTAAGAGATTTTAACATTTATATACTCCAATGCTAATTTCTTAACTAAAGGTTCTTAAAAAAAAATTCCAAAGTCCTCATCTTTACATCTTCTTTGATCTCCAACCATGGATTCAAAAACATCCAACATATTATCCAAACTTTCAGTATCTTCACCCATCTCCTTCATCGCATATACAATACTCTCTATTGTCGACAAACACCCCTCTCTTGGCACCAAGTGCTTGATTCCAGCTTCGATCTTTCTCTGAAAATGCCTTCAAATTCATATTCAATCTTTGAGTATTCTAGTTCTTGGATCCTGGCTTCCTTTGCATTGAGATCAGCTCTAGCTTCCTCGAGTTTGTGTTGGAGATGTTTCACCTCCTGCTTCAAGATCAGTACCATATTCACAGATCCAACAGATCCTTCATTACTCTGCCTCCACCATATTCACAACCTCATGATGATCACGGACTTAAGAATACAAGGAACAACTAACCATAATTACCATACCGCGATAAAAATGTGTGGCCGTGAAAAAAGAAGAAGCAAAGAAGCTCCATTACCGTATTAGAAGCAGCACCTTGTGGCCGGTCCACAGCAGCTAAAGAAGCCTCCATTGCCTCCTCAACAGCATAATCTCAGAACCATCCTCGAATGGCTAGGGTTTCGATTTTCAACTCAATAGAAATAGACAAACAATCTCCAAAACCTTAATCTCCTCTCCTCCTCCGAGAAATTGAAGAATTATTTATACGCAACAGTGCAGCCGCCCAATTAGCCGTCGCTGAATCCTTCTGTGGCTCCATCGCGAGATGTGGAGCAGAGAAGATTTTAGGTGTAGATGGAGGAAAGGAGAAAAAATGACATTGCTTTACAGGTACTTCTGCTGTGAACGATGGGATGACGAGGTTCACGGCGACAATGATTTGGCAGGAGATAGGTGAACGAGAGAAAGAAAGAACGCGACAAAATCTCCTGCCCAATATAATTATAAGACATGTTATATAAGAAACGTCCCTTAACTTAATTGCTATTTTTCTTTTCTAATTCTAATTATACTAAGATATCTCTTAAGAGCCCTGGATAATAATGTGCTCAGGATGTTTTAAGAGGCAAAGTTTGAAAACCAAAAAAAAAAAAAAAAAAAAGTTGTCAATCAAAAGAATCCAAAACAGCCCAATCTATTAAAACAAGGCCCATTAAAGATTCCTCCACAAAAGAAAAAAAAAAGATGAAAAGGTAGCAGCAAGTAGAAAACGACCTCTTTTCCTCACTCTCTAGAACTTCCCACCACCTGTCTATATCACTCTCATTCTCCCAAAAACCCTAATCTCACCAAAATGGCAGCCGCCGCACCTCCCCCACCTCCAACCGCAGCACCAGAGCCAAACATGGTCCCAGAAACCTCCCCCATCGGCCACCCCGTCTTCTCCCGCATCCGCCTCGCCACACCTCTCGACGTCCCCTTCATCCACAAACTCATCCACCAGATGGCCGTCTTCGAGCGCCTCACTCACCTCTTCTCCGCCACAGAGTCGAACCTCTCCTCCTCTCTCTTCACCTCCCCTCCCTTCAAATCCTTCACCGTCTTCCTCCTCGAAGTCTCCCGCTCCCCATTCCCCGCCACACTCCCTTCCCCTCAAGACTTCACGCCTCTCCTCAAAACTCACAACCTCGATCTCCCTATAGAAGACCCGGAGAGCCACAACTTTACGCCGGATATGCTAAACGACGTCGTAGTGGCTGGGTTTGTTCTGTTTTTTCCGAACTACTCGAGCTTTTTGGCGAAGCCTGGGTTTTACATAGAGGATATCTTTGTGAGGGAGCCGTATAGGAGGAAAGGGTTTGGGAGTATGCTGCTGACTGCCGTGGCGAAGCAAGCGGTGAAGATGGGTTACGGGAGGGTGGAGTGGGTTGTGCTTGATTGGAATGCGAATGCTATTAAGTTTTATGAGCAGATGGGTGCTCAGATTCTTCAGGAGTGGAGGGTTTGTAGGCTTACTGGTGATGCTCTTCAGGCTTTCGATAACGTTAACATCTGAGAAGACATGGTGTGTTTCCGCCACTACCACTTTTGGTTGTGTTTTAAAAGTTTGTTGTCTTGTCTTTTGTGTTTTCCTGTCTTGTTTGTAAGTGTTGGCGTTGATGATAATGGATGATGATTCTCTCTGCCATTTGACATACAATGAGAAAAATAAAAACCTTTTGTTGAATGAAAACATGTCAAGTTTTAAAAGTAGATGTGTAATTATAGTGAATCCTCAACGTTTAGACAGCTTGTGATGTTTGCTTTGTCTCTTTTGTTCTTCTTTGTCTTGCAAGTGTAGGCATTGCCACTCAGCACAGAATCAGAAAAACAAAACGTTTTGTTGAATGAACAAGCTTAAAGTAGGATCGTAATTGAAGTTTCTCATCGTTTAGACAGCTTATGATGTTTTGCTACAATGGTCGGACCACAACGAGGCACAAAGTCTTTAAGATGGTTGCCAACAAGCGTTCTTTGCTTCAATTACTCTTAGTTGAGAAGATAGTCTCAGCGTCTTGGATAGATAGAGAATTGAGAAACTGAGGACTTGGAGATGCTGTGTCAATAGTTATACCAACATCATGTAGACCACAACATTATTCATGTATTAAGCTTACTTTTGGTTCGTTCCGAAGAGCTACAAACACCATCCATGTGTTATAAGCGTTGACATTGATGATAATTTTTTTTTTTGGACAAAAAAAAGCCTTTTGTTGAATGATTCCTCATAGTTTAGACAGCTTGTGATGTTTTGACAATGGTCGCAATGAATCTCACAAGTTTAAAAGATTGTTGCAACTATATTGGGACAAGCCTTTTTTTGCTTCAATTAGTCTTAGTGGAAAGAAGAAACTAAGTTTTAGTAGTCACTGTTTCTTGGATAAATAGAGAACTAGTAAGAAACATGAGACTTGAAGAATACATGAAGTTGAAACATTAGATCGTTATAACCAACATCATTCATGTATTATAAGACCACAACAAGAAGGTTACTTTTGGTAATAATAGTAAAGACATAAGTAAAACAAATCTTAGTAGCTGATTACATTACACGGTGCAATTAAATCACGGTCACGGTTTGGGTACAAGGTGATTTTATTAGTTGACGACGCGACAGTTTCTGCGAATCTCACCACCTTCATCTCCAAGTGTAAGGACCTTGATGGAGCTCATCTTGATCATAGACCGACCAAACTGAGCAAGAAAGCTTTCAGAGTTTTGGAAAACACTAGCAATGTGAGCGGCTGAGGGATCAGTCAACAAGGCAGCGTCAGAAGTGAAGAGTCCTTTGTGTTGTAGGAGAGATACGAAGTAGCCACTGTCGAAGGAGAGTGCTCCTGTGGGGTCCATTCCGACAACTGCGGAAGAGTTGAGTCTTTGAGATTTGTCTGAGCATTTGGATTTGAGGAAAGAGGCGTAGCTAGAGTTCAGGGAAGGATCTGTGTCCCCTTTTCCGGTGAAGTTCAACAGTCTCCGACTAAACACACCGCAACGTGCTGTTCCTATTGTGTGCGCTCCTGTTTCATATCACATTATCTTAATTTTAGTAGAAAATCATCTCAAACTTTTATCGACTCTATATATCAAGACGTATATCATCGGATGGTAATGATTTATATATTTTTGTGTCTTTAAAATTTCCTTACATTCAATATGTAAAGTGCAAAAGTTCGTTTTAGAAGTTAAATCAGATTCGCATGAGCTAAAAATGATTCATATGAGCTAAAAAATATTTATAAAATAACTATATATAGTGTAATAGTTAGTTAAGTTTTAGGGCAATACAAAAGGTGAACAAAATTATGTAAACAATTTATGTTATTATCTTAATCAAATGGAGTATTAATAATTTTAATTTATTAAAATAAATATGTAATTAGTTTTATAGTATTAATGTGAATATCATATATAAAGAATCTATTTATTAAATAATGTTATAGAAATGTGTAAAATATCTGCTTGTTTATTAGTTAAATAGTGAGTAAATTATATGATAAATAACACATGATTTATAAGAAAAAAAATTCAATTCTGAACATTATCACGTGAGACGTGTCTTCCAAGACTACCCTCAAATATTTTATGTTCAAAATATATTCTCTACTTTTTATAGTATAAATGATATTTATACTATTTCTTGAAGATGGGAGAATTAAATTTGTAGCATCCCATCATACACTTCCTAACATGGACATGCACGTGGTCTGATATTCCCGCGATTTTCTTATTTCATTGTCCCCTATTTCATAGGCTTGTTTTTATCAGTAACGTAAGAATATTGTGTACAATACATATGATTACAAAAAGACAATAAGTAGAAACGGTAACCTGATAAAGCAACGAGGTCAACGACGTCCAAATCGCTCTCGGCAAAGAGTTTCTGTAGAGAGGTGAAGTTTGCCCCAGCGGACGGCAAGTCTCTGCTGGCCTCAGTCGCCAATGACACTCTTCCATCAACACGTCCGGTAAAGACATTCCATAGCGGCCGACCATACTAGAACATCATTTCCCCAAAAATAAGAAATCTCGAATTTCTGAAGTTTTGTTATATAGAACCATCTAAATCATAAACCGTAATCTAAACAAAGTTCTAAAAGTCAGATCACGGCAATTGTTTAGGCGGCAAATCAGTTATAAACGAAACAATTTTAATAAAATCGGCAAGACGTCCCTTTAGACACTAGTCCCCTATAAAATGCTTAATTACAACATAGCGATTTCTTGAACATTAATCTGAACTATTCCAATAATCTTCTAAAACTGAAGAATATATCGATTCTTGATTTTGATCAGCAAGATGTTTTCTCGCACACTACAGTGCTATTTATTGTTTGGTTAGAAAGTTTCTCTAATCATGAATATATATAGAGATACGAGTTTGTTTATATTACTTGGTACGAGACGGCATCGCGGGCGGCTAAGGTGAGAATGTCAGCGCAGGAGACGGTTTTGGGACATCGTTTTTCAAGAATGGACTTGATCTCATCGATGATTTCAAACCCTACAAGCGAGAGATTAGGTCTCGCCTCCTTCTCTGACGCGGCTTTGCCAGCAACCGAATCTAAAAGCAGTGATGCGTCACACCCCTAGATAACATCAATGCATCCACATTATAGTTGATCTTTACTATAAAGATGTTCAGGAAATGAGAAAAAAAAAACGTTTAATTGCAATACATACCCTAACAAAGCAGTCATGGTAATGAACCCTCAGTAACTTGGCAGCTAAGCTAGGGTTTGCTTTGACTTTCTCGGACACGATCTCGTTCACGATATCCTCGGCTTCAGGACAGGTCTTGTGATAGAATTTCATCTTCAGCTTACCCTCCCATCTTCCTCTCCTCGTCGCATGGCCATTGTTATGACCATTATTATGACCATTGCTGCGACTGTCTCCCTTACCGTCAACATAAAGTAAGACAGCCAAAACCAAAACAAGAGAAAATAGAAACCGAGCTAGAGTCTGCTGATTCTTAGTCATGACTCGACTCTAGACTTTTATATTTGCTTTGAAGTATTTGTGCTAGTTGTGTTTGAGGAAGCACTTGCCCGGGCTGCTTTATAGTGAAGCTGATGCCAACACTCTCCACTTTTTTTCTGTTCAAAGAAATTGAATAATCATTGAAATTATTATCAAGTAAAGTTCCCTGCATGTGTTGTGAGAATGAAGGATTAATTATTAACTTACAAGTCAACACCATTAGAAAATATATAATTCCCACAAATCATTTAGCTTCATTAGCTGAACCATATATAACGTGAACATCAATAATTTATTTTTATTTTTTTGAAAAGGGAACATCCATAATTTAGATCTATATATTTATGGATTTCAATGCTGTCTCCAGGAACAATTTACATTAATCAGGCAATGTTTTTTATATACTTTCACTGTCCTCTGAAACTTTAATTATCAATCTGTGAGGAAAGATTCTACTTCAGCGGGCATGACCTCGATCCTTCTACTTTGAAATAGCCTGGATTGGCCCCCGTCTATATATCAACTCCAGATACAAGTATATCATCTCAATATTGACATACAAGGTGAATGGTGGAACTGAAGAATGGATATGAAAAAAAAAAGAGAAGAAGAATAGTTATGAAAATATCCCTAGTACAAAACCATTACTAGGAATATGATGCTTTTTTGTCAGCCAATTTGTGAACAATATTATTGAGGTCCACAAGACTGCCCTAATTCTTAGTTGAAGAAGTTAGATTTGCAGACAATAGATTACATTGGCATATCAACGGGTGGTTCTTATCCTCTCTAATCAACATCCATAAGAACATTTCTTTTAGGTGATGTTACAGGATACAACAAGGTAAGCTACAGTCACCAAAAAGTTTTGTTACTAGCTTTGCAGATACATATTAAATGTTATCTACATCAAGCTAGAAATGCCTCCAAGAAAACCTGATACGGTTTCTATATGAAATTTATGCAGATACAGGCAAGTAGACTGGATTGGATGATTTAGAAGCTGTTAATTTGCCGTTTTAATATGCACTGCAAGTTTAGATTTATGTTTCTTAGGTGATACAAGCACCTCGATAAGCGGCTAACATGCAGCTAACGCGACATGACTACAAATACTTGTTTTGAGTTGCTGAATTAAGATTATTATACTTCTACAACATAATCCAGATGGAGTAAACTAAACGTCTGCAACGTCTTTTAACTCCTCTGATTTGCTCTCTTCGGTGCCTCTGAATCCAAGTCGGCTGATTCGCTAGTTCCAACACATTTCTTACCATCTCCTTTAACGTCAGATTCTGAGACAGAGCACTTAGCCTCTGGTTCGTCTAAACCACCAACTGTTGGATCCTCCACTGGCAAGCTTTCCTCATTCTCTTTCTGGGAACTTAATGCTGAAGACAAATGCTCTTGTTGCCCCTCCGATTCTTCTTTCTCCACCAAGACACCAGTGGCCACATTATCTTCAGATTGATCGCTTGCATTACCAACTTCACCCATCTGTGTGGCCTCCTCGGTTTCATCTAGATTTGTGGACACATTCTCTGGCTGAACGCTGGCTTCACCATCAATCATGTCTCTATCTTCCGAAGGGTTCTCAGCCTTGTTCTCTTCCTCTGAACTTAAGGCTGAAGATAAATTCTCTTCTTGATCCTTTGATTCTTCCTTTTCCTCCAAGACACCAATGGCCACATTATCTTCAGACTGGCCGCTTGCATTACCAGCTTCCTCCATCTGTGTGGGCTCCTCAGTTTCAGCTACATTCATGGACAAATCCTCTGGCTGAACCGAAACATTAAAACCGCTGGCTGAACCATCGGTCATGTTTATCTCTTCTGGTGTGTTTTCGGCCTTAGTCATGTTTATCTCTTCCGGTGCGTTCTCGGCCTTGGTTTCTTTCTCGGAACTTAATGCTGAAGACAAATGCCTTTGTTGATCCTTTGATTCTTCTTTCTCTTCCAAGACACCAATGGCCACATTATCTTCAGACTGGTCGCCTGCTTCACCAACTTCATCCATCTGTGTGGACTCGTCAGTTTCAACTAGATTCCTGGACAGATCCTCAGGCTCAACAGAAACATTTATACCCCTGGCTTCACCATCAATCATGTCTGTATCATCCGATGGGTTCTCAGCCTTGTTCTCTTCCTCTGAACTTAATGCTGAAGACAAAGGCTCCCGTTGATCCTTTGATTCTTCTTTTTCCTCCAATACGCCAATGTTATCTTCAAACAGGTCGCTTGCATTACCAACTTCCCCCATCTGTGTGGGCCCCTCAGTTTCAACTAGACTCCTGGACAAATCCTCTGGCTGAACCGAAACATTAATACCGCTGGCTTCACCATCGGTCATGTTTATCTCTTCTGGTGTGTTTTCGGCCTTAGTCTCTTCCTCTGATCTTACTGCTGAAGACAAAAGCTCTCCTTGATCATTTAATTCTTCTTTTTCCTTATCTTCAGGCTGGTCGCTTGCATTACCAACTTCCCCTACCTGTGTGGGCTCTTCAGTTTCAACTAGATTCATGGGTAAATCCTCTGGCTGAACTGGAACCTTTTTACCGCTGGCTTCACCATGAATCATGTCTCTATCGTCCGATGGATTCTCAGCCTTGTTCTCTTCCTCCGAACTTAATGCTATAGACAAATGCTCTTGCTGATCCTGTGATTCTTCTTTTTCTCCCAAGACACTAACGGCCACATTCTCAGAATGGTCACCTGCAGAGCCAACTTTTCCCATCTGTGCAGGCTCCTCAGTTTCAATTAGACTTCTGGACATATCCTCTGGCTGAACCGAAGCATTCATACCGCTAGCTTCACCATCAATCATGTTTTTCTCGTCCGATGGGTTCTCGGCCTTAGTCTCTTCCCCAGAACTTAATTCTGAAGACAAATGCTCTCGTTGATCATTTGATTCTTCTTTTTCCCCCAAGACACTAACGGCCACATTATCTTCAGAATGGTCACTTGCATCACCAACTTCTCCCATCTGTGCAGGCCCCTCAGTTTCACCTAGGGTCCTGGACAAATCCTCTGGCTGAACCGATGGATTTATATCAATCATGTTTCTCTCGTCCGATGGGTTCTCAGCCTTGTTATCTTCCACTGAACTTAAGGCTGAAGACAAATGCTCTCGTTGATCCTTTGATTCTTCTTTTTCCCTCAAGACATCAATGGCCATATCATCTTCAGCTCGGTCACTTGCATCACCAACTGTTCCCATCTGCGCAGGCTCCTCAGTTTCACCTAGGTTCATGCACAAATCCTCTGGCTGAATCGAAACATTTATGCCGCTGGCTTCACCAGCAACAATGTTTCTCTCGTCCGATGGGTTCTCGGCCTTGTCTCCCTCTATCACTGGTAGAGACGAAGGGGAGTCTGTACCTACTAAAAATAAATTGAAAGATATATTTAGAGTTCTTCTTTTGCCCCTAAAGTAGTCATGCTACAAGATGTGTCATTGATTTAATGAACGTGCATACCTCCCACTTGCTCTGCAGAGAAAGGCAATTGAACTGATGCATCCACCATCTCTGTGTCAGCGGTACTAGCTTCTCCACCAAGTTTACAACTGTCACCTCCTAGAATCGAAGCAGATTCTCCAGAATCTTGTTCTGCATTGGCAGAATCAGATAGAGGACTACCATAATCTTCATGAACAAGTGATATAGAGTTCTTATTGCTGGTCTGGGTCTTTAGTCCATCAGTGTGCGGCATCGACAATTGGATTGCAGCAGAACTTGGTCCAACATCGCATATCTGATCATCCGGACTCTCACCTTCTTTACGTTTTGCCTCGTCCTCTTCACTCGTCTGATTTGTAGTATCGAGAGATTTGCTATCCACATATGAACTTTCATCAATTCTCATTGGAGATCGTTGAGATTCCTCATAACTTCTCTCAAGCACATGAGACCCAACTGTGGGCTGCACATTCATCTGTTCTACTGGAATCAAGGGGGTAGTTCCTTTTTTATCACCATCGATTTCTTCACCCTTACCTTCAGTAGATAGATTTGTTACTTGCTGTTCTGTTGGCAAAGGTTCTGTAGTTGTCAACGATGCAACAGAAGATAAAATATCTCCTGAAGACAGTTGCACCACAGAAGAATCCGCTTCAACACCAGATATCTTGACAAGGTCATTTCCGGCATCTGCAACAACCACAGACAACTCGGTGCCACTATCCCTGTTTGTAACCAATTCAATCTGACCACCAGACCCAGGGTGAGCAACATCTGAGATCAGATTTTTCTCATTCATCGGAAATTGTGAAGATCCGGGATTGTGAACACCACAAGACGTCTCTTCAGTCACAATCTGGTCTGCAAGAGCTTCCTCAGTCGAAGTATTAGGTGGACAATTCGAAGTATGGCCTCCAGAAATCATTTCAGCCTTTTCGGAAGAAACAGCATCATCGGAATTAGTAGGATTTAACTGCAGATTTTTTTTTGCGGCCGTATCACCCAATTGAGACCTCACACCTACGGCATCCTTTGCCTCCTCAGGATCAGGGACACACTTCAGATCATCGGAGTTAGCTGTCAGAAGCTCGTTCTCTACAACTTTTTCAGATATGGAAACACTCATCTCCAAACAGCTTTTAGTCACAGAATCATTCAGGTTTTCAGGTACCTCTGTGCTAGTTCCAGAAAAATTGCTGCCACCACCAACTTCAGAAGAATTTGTAGGAGTAATGCGACAATCCAAATCAGCACCGCTAGGTTTATGGATTTCAGGTGACTCGGGTTTCTCTGGAGAACCATGTTCAATGGATGCTGAAGGCATTTTCGAATCTTCAACAACACAAACAGAAGAAACTGGAACAGTTTCTGAGGAATCCTTCGATATCAGTCCAAAATTTTCAGTCATCTTCATTGCTTGAGGAGAAACTGAAGGTGATATAGATGGCCCTGCCTGTTTATTAGGAGCCTCAGCGGAATCAGTATTAGGAGTTGGTAAGCTTTGCACATTACCATCATTCTGAGGCTCCGGTGATTGACTTTCTTTGATTATCTCAGGCAAAACCTCGTCTACAGGGCTTTTAGAATCAACCGGGACAGTACCTTGAGCTGGAGTATCATCAGATTGATCCACAGGAGACTTAGATCCAGGTGAAGGTTTTACGGTCTCATGGACCAGCATAGAAGAATCAGAAATTTTCTTTTCTTCTGAAACATTGGGAACAGGCGCTGCTATTTGTACCTTTGGATCAGTTGATGTTGCTACTTTCTGTTCCGTCTCAACTAACTCGCTACCCACAGGAGGTTTTGAGTCAACGAGCATAGTATCTTGAGGTGTTATATCATCAGAGTGAGTAACAGAAGCCTTAACATCAGATGAAGTCTTAATGATTTTATCAACCACGACTGAAGACTCAGACTTTTGCTTTTCGGCCGTAACATTGGAACTGGTTGCTTCTACTCTCAAGTTATGATCGGCAGGTTGGATTATATTCTCTGCCTTGCTGGTCTTAGCTATGTGCATATTCATCGTTTCCGGGGATTTTCCATCTGGCTCATTTGTTACCGTTGTTTCAGAAGGCTCCCCAACTTTATGCTTTAACAGGGAAGTCTCTGAAAATATCTCTTTCATGACACGAGCAACATCAGTCACATCAGTGGTTTGTTTCCTTCCAGTACCACCAACACCTGATATTTCTTTTCTTTTTTCCTGACTTGTACCGGCAGACGAGTGTGCAAGTGACGGGTTGAAATGGGGTTGTTCTTGGACCACAACATCAGACTTGTTTCCAACTGATGTAATTTTGGATCCTGAGGAATCACCAACCTTGACCTCAGTTTGTGGTGTTAATATTGTACTCCGTGCAGAAGAGCCATCAGCAGCAGGTGAAGCTTGAACATGTCTCCTTCCTCGCCGTCTAGGAGTTTCTCCTCTGTTTGGCGTCTTCCGCCCTTGCCTCTTCACAGGCATGGGTGCAGGTGGAGAAAGAACACTGGCGGCTGCAAAGACGACAGTGCATAACCAGTATGTAACGGTTAAATTGAAAAACCAAAACAGTTTAATTGAGTTTCGATGCTTCAAATATTTGTACCTTCAACTGTAGAACCAACAAGGTGGGGACTCAATGGCTGATTAGCATTTAAAGGTGGCTGATTAGCATTTAAAGGTGGCTGATTAGCATTTAAAGGTGTTGTCTGGCTTTGACCTGGGGCTGCCAAAAAAAAAAAATTGATGCTGTTAAGATTCTTGTGAACAATATCTTCTGATGCATGTATGTGAAAACAATTAAGCGATGTGCTTAGTTATATACCTAAAGCAGTAGAGCTTGGCATGTTAACTGGCTGTTTTTGAACTCCTGAACCCTGGTTATTTCTTACATCTGGAACAGCAGGCTTGTTCTTTAAAGAGGCTGCCTTTTTTACCAAGGAATCCTCCGATACATTTAGCGGCTGAACATGTGATCCAGAACCAAAACCAGGCGGTGCATCTAGCAGGCTACTTTCTTGTAGGGAGACAGCAGGAGAGGGCTGCACAGCAGTAGTATCAGAATGTATGGAAGGCCCCGACTCAAGATTAGAACTACTTCCTTTAATAGGCTTAGGGACTTTTGCATCAATAGCAACCGAAGAGACGGGAAGAGTTACTAAATTGGACGCTACAGGATCACCAGAAAGAGATGCTCGGGCATTAGTTCTCTGAGTACCTATGGAACTGTCAGCACCCTGCAATATATTTTCCACTCTCCTTCCTCTACCTGCGCCACGTCCCCTGCCTCTTCCCCTGCCCCGACCTCTCGTTGGCATTGGGGAAGAATTGGAAGCTGGAAGTGGTTGAAAACCAGGTGGAACAGATAAATCAGGGGAAGTAAGACTTCCAGAGGCAACATCGGAACCAATAACTGGTGATGATCTGGTATCCCCTGTTGCATGTGTCCTGCCTGGAACTGATGCAGATAATTGATTTGGCGTTTTATCAGCTCTTTTTGGCCTGCCGCGGCCCCGTTTTACAGGTTCTGTTACTTCTTTCAGTGGCTGCTGTGATTTCTGTAGAGGTTCCACGGGTTGTGGAGTCAGTGCCAATGCTGTAGATGTAGGGAGCACTGTGTCACCAGTGCTTCCAGCCAGATTATCTACTTTATCAGTTGCCAAACTCTTTTCACCAGTGTTTCCAGTCAGAATATCTACTTTATCATTTGCCATACTCGTTTCACCAATGTTTCCACCCAGAATATTTGATGTAGCATTTGCCAAGTTCTTCTCACTTTCTTCTTCCTTGCCTCTGGGAGAATCGGTTGACTCAGTCTGGCACATCTTTTCAAATTCCTCCTCTGTCAGTTGCTCTTCATAAGATCGAACCTGAGAAGTTGCAATTTTGCCAATTTTAAGTAATAAGTAAAGGTGATACCAGCAGCATCATAGTAAGGTACACAATTGAATATTTAAATAAAAAAGACTCAACAAACCTCTCTGGCACGTTTGCCTCTTCCATATTGCTGAGTATCCAAGCCTCCTACGGAACCACCCTTCCGCTTCATGCCAACATTTGGTTCTACTGCAACCATCGGGACATTATTCATTTTCATTGCTTCATAGAGCAGTTTTAAGTCATCCTCGGTAACAAGACGAGAAGGGATAGGTGGTATGGGTGCAGAACTTTTTGACCCTGACCCCTGTACGAGGCTCTTCCAGGTTTCCTACAGGGCCAAGGCAGATTAAAATAATATCATAAAACCTTAATAAAATGGAAAACCAAATTTAAAGTTGTTGAGGAAAACAGGAAAACATACCATCTCATCTTCTTTTCTTTGATTGTCGATGGATTCAAAAATATCAATCTCTGACTCCCTAGAAAGACAACGGAAATGTCAGATCTACAAGAAATGCATGGAAATGTAAAGAGAGTAAAAGTGTAGAAACTCATGCCATTTAACAGCGAGCACATGAAAATACCTAGTATGGAAAACGACAGCAGAAACTACTTTACATTAAGAAAGTAAAAACATTCAATAAACCCGTTTGAACTAATCATAGTGCAAATTTAAGAAACCAAATTAAACCAATATATATGCACAGGTAATATTCTACAAGAAATGGTAAACCAGCAGTCACCTTCGGGCTATAATATCATTTAAGGCATCATCGTCCAACACTGGAGCAGCCTCCTCTTTCTTTGACTCACGTAACAGGGATTCCAAATATTCCTTACGATCTTCGGCGCTGTTATAAAACAACAACGTGATTACATTAGAAAGTTGGTAGCTAGTACTCTTGAAGTAAAAATGGATGTCTCTGGGTTTACCTTGTGTTATTGTCGAAGAACCCAGCAGTTATACTCTGGTTAGCAACTCCAAGCTTATGTTCGGCTGAAGCTCTAACTTGCTCCTCAACAGTATTGACCTTAAAAAACAAGAAAGAAATAAGTCAGACGATTTTAATAAACTAAATATAGTCATGAAAAACAACAATAGATTTATGAGAAGTGCACTAAATTAAGAAGCCACATATCTTTACAGGAATTTAAATTCCTTGCAAACAAGAGCAAACTAACCGTTTCAAAACGAAGAACTAGAACATCTCTTTTCTGACCAATCCTGTGAGCCCTTGCTTGAGCTTGTAGATCAACCTGAAATATAAAATATATGCTCTTCAATATCCGAACTGATGTCCACAGCAAACTATAACTTGACATGAAGGACTGCTATGTCTAACCTGAGGATTCCAGTCGGTGTCAAATATTATAACGGTATCAGCAGCTTGAAGATTAACTCCTACTCCACCAGCCCGTATGCTGAATTCCCATGAAAGATTCAGTTATCACATCCAGATACTTATGAGTATTAAAGCTACTTTACTATGACCGGTAGAGAATTTAATGACAGCGGTTACAACTTGTAATTCTGAATGTAACATGAATCATTCTGATAGAGCATAGAGATTTTTAAAGAAAAGCGAGCCATGAAAAATCATGTGTTACCTCAACAAGAAAATGAAATATGGTGAATCAGACTTGTTAAATCCGTCAATAAGAGCACCGCGATCACCCCCAGATGTGTGCCCATCTAACCTAAGGTATTTGTATCCCTTGAAGGTGAGGTAATCCTCCATAACATCAAGAAGCCTCGTCATTGTTGAAAAGAAGAGAACCTGCGGAAATTCATGCCAAAAAGTAACGAACACTTAGATGCATCTGCAGTCAAATTTGGGTTGACATGCAGCAGAGTAATAAATAATGGCATCCTTGTGCATTTCACAAGAAATAGTATTCTGCATAGTTAAAGCAATAAAGTAAAGGAGAAATCTAGTTGAAATATACTAAGCTTACTCCCAAAATTATAAATGCCTCGTGCAAACAAAACAAATATAAATAAAATTCATGTGGCCAATCTCTAAGAGGCCAGGGCACTGGAAGATACATTAGCCAATTACATGAAATCTCGTAATACAACTTGAATTAGAAAAAACCGTTTCATTAACATGATAGTGAAGAAAAATCATTACCCGATGGTCTGTTGCTTTTAGTTTGGGCAAGAGCCGGTCCAACATCTCAAGCTTCCCACACAGTCTTATTACCGGAGGCAGATAATGCTCAGGAATTAAGCTATTGACCTAGAGAAAGTGAATTACGCAGACCCTTCATCAGAACTTTCTTTATTCCCTAACCAGAAGTTCTTTGCATTTACGTAGATTTTTAGGGGAATTATTACCTCCTCTGTATGAAGTTGGCTGAGATATGGATGATTGCAAATATTTCGAAGCTCCATCACTGAGTTGTGCACTGCACGCGACTGTAAAAAGAAAACTAACTAAGAAATAACTACATAGTATAAAAAATATGACAATAGAGCACAAAACAGCACCTTCATGTTTCCAAGCGAGCCCAGATTATCCTCAACTCTCTTCATCAACAGCTTCTGATATGCAGAAGCCTCGCACCGTATGAGTCTCTCTATCTTTTCAGGAAGTTCATTTTCAACCTACCAAAATAAATTAGATGATGCAGTTAAATTAAAGTTAACACAAAAATACTCAGATGCATGCATTTTATGGCAATATCCTACCAGATCACTAAAATACTGAAAGCGATACTAGAACGACATGGTTGGAGACTACAAAATGAAAGGGAAAAAGGAACTATGTTGAATGGCAAATATCATGTTATGAACCTTATGTTTCAGCCGCCGCAACACGAATGGTCGAAGAACTTGGTGAAGACGATTGATAATCAGCAGATTCTCCTCTTCCGATAGCAACGCCTACTCAAATGGCAATCACAAGGTTGTAGTTAAAACCACAATGTCTTAAGATTAGTATAACCGTTGTTATCTGTAAAAGAAGACAGTCAATGCTACCTCTTCAGCAGAATTATCTCCATTACTTTGAAATGGTTTGTTAAACCACTGTGAAAAGTCTTCTGATGAGTTAAATATATTAGGCAACAGGAAATTAAGCAGAGCCCACAATTCTTCCAGGTTGTTCTATAAGAGATAGAAATGATGAGTAATGTCAACGGCATAAATTAGTAAAATCAAGAGCATGTGGCATAATAGAGGTTAGAAGGAGAAGGGGTGAAATATGCACCTGCAATGGTGTCCCAGTTAACAGGAGTCGGTGGGAGCTATTGTAGTGTTTCAGGTCCGCATTTAACTTGCAAGAAGCATTCTTTATGCGATGTCCTTCGTCAATAATAATGTAATGCCAAAGGATCTTGCTTAATTTAGGCCTATCGTGCTTGTTCATTAGATATTCATATGTTGTCAGAAGCACATTAAACTTCTGATTAACAATTTGCTCCCTGCAATTAAAAATAATAATAATAATGAACCTTTAAATCTTAGACATAAAGAACAACAGTAATTGAACTTTTCTCATCAGTACTTGAAGAGCTTGCGCCTCTCCTCCGGAGGGCCACAATAGACAATTTTCTGAATTGTAGGGGCCCAAAAGTTAATTTCTGACACCCAGCCAGGCAGTACAGAGGATGGTACAACAACCAAGAAGGGACCTCTATCATTTTTTGTGTCCATCAGATAGCAAATCAACGAAATAACCTGTAACAAGAAATAAAAATATATATAACTTATACAACAAACGCATCTTATAACCAATTTAAAACAAATATATCATGTGCATATATGTACCAAATGCAAATGGGTGTCATTAAATACCTGAACAGTTTTCCCGAGACCCATCTCATCAGCTAGAATGCCATTTAAATGATTGTTGTACAGGGAAAGAAGCCACCTTAGGCCATTCATTTGGTACCTAGGAAGACAGATTTTGTAATTTTAAGCAACCCACAACATACGTGTAACAATCTGGCAGGTGCTCAAACGTATAGCTATAGGAGTAAAAAGCGGGTACGGTCCACTTACTCCCTCAATTTTCCACCCTTTAGGGAAGCTGGCTGCTCGCTAATATTTTCTTTTATGCTGAAAAAGCAAAATATTCCTTATAAGCAGAGGAAAGATGATCAAACAAAACTCTATTTTACAAACAACATAACAACCATTTTGGATAAAAAGCGAAGGGAAAAAATGACAATCACGGTATGATTGAATCAGAAAACTATAAAAACTAATTATAGGAAGAAGAAAGATTACCTGTGAGCCATCAAGTAGTATTTTTCATTGCTTTCCAGGTAGTGCTGTTTAGAATACAGATGGTAACAACATCAGAAAAAGATGGGAGGAAGGCTCAAAGAAAATGTAATCTTAGGAACGATGACTTGCCTTTGCCTGGTCACCCTCATCGTCATTATCAACAGTTTTATCCTCAACAGGTGCCTCATCTGCCTCATTCTCAAATCGACTGGCCAACGATTTTGCCTCCTTTAACTTGGATCCAAGCTTTTGAAGGTACTTCTCTGTCTCTTTGAGTAGTTGCATCACTCGATCTGACTTCGCATCCTATATATTTTCACCCATCGACCTTATTTCACAGCCAAGAAGAAGTAACGTAACCCTAAAACTTCCAAAGTTAGTTCAGAGATCAAACCTGCACCATACGAAGATAACCCTCTACATCATTAATCTTTAACAAATTAATCTTCTCCCGCTGAATTTTGTCGATCTTTTCACGATGAAAGCGTTCCTTTCTTTTGTGGAACTCCTTTACGTATCTGTTGAAGCCCTTCCACCTTTCTCTCCTAGCTTTGGATAAATCATCTAGCCTTTCCCTAAAACAAGGTTCAATCAAAATTTGATGTTTAAAAAAGTTAAAACTCAATACACTAATATTCTATTAGGCTCACAAAACAGGTCAAGAGAAAAATATGACTTAAGATGGAAAACTAATTGCATTTACTTGTGAACTTCTATCTCCCCAAAGAACTCCTTCTGCCTCTCACGAATTCTCCTCTGTCGCTCTTCCTTCATCTTCTGCTCATACTTCTCAAGCTGTCTAATCCGCCGGCCATGCTTATGTTTTTTATATGACTTTAGGTTCTCAACATCATTTGCAATAGGTTTGAAGAAGTTGTGAAGAAATTCACTGCAACAAATTAACAAAGAATTAGCAACTGAGAGATGATATGAGAGATGATATGACAAGTTGAACATACAGATAAAATTTGCATTTCCGTCTAGCAGTTCAGAATAGCTAGTTGAATGTCTTATAACCTCGACATATGGGGATATTAGGCATTAAAAGAAGGTGAAACATCCAACCAATGAGAAAACAATCTTAACATTTTTTAAACCAATTACCTTCTCAAACGACGTTGCAGACTCAACAACTGAAGCTTTTTCAGTTCTATTACACTCTTGGTCTTTGTAGATATATCCTCCGAGGAAGTAACAGATTCCTGCTTATGAAGAGATGTACATTAGTCCAAAAAATATTCGCGAGTTACTTCAAATGTAAAACTAAGAAGCAATTGCAAAACAAGCAAAATTATACATGGTCAATCATTTACCGGATAACAATAACATGTCTATCTATATACAGATATAGATATATAAATATGGCTATTAATCTTCCAATCATAAGAAAAAAGGGTATAGAAACCACCAGAAACAACACGCATAATGCATAAAGTTGAACACGGAAAAAAAAATAAGCAGTACTAAGAAATAAGAGTCGAAACTATTACAAGAAAAAGTAAGACAAAAGAAAGGGCAAAAGAGAGACCTTCAACTCATTGAACCGTGCACCAATTGCCTGGTCTGCTTTCTGCTGTTTAAGACCCCAACTCCGATCAACCAAAAGTCTCTTATTCTGTCGATCCATAATCCACTTCTGTGACATGGTGTACTTAGGCGGCGGTAGCATGTTACCTTCCTCTTGATCTGCAAGGTACCAAACATCCATATTAGAAAATTATCAACCACAATAATCCAAACTTTTCTATCATCAACAATTCGCTCATCTAAGGTAGTCCACTGACCTGGAGCACATAATTCGTCTGATTCAAAAGTGAAAGTTGAGGCGTCATTACGGTTAATAGTTCCGGTCCACCCCACCATCTCTACTGGTGCGTGTTTGGTTACACCGCCTGAAGAAGAAGCCAGCTCAGAATGACTCCCAGAAACCTGATTTTGCGCTGGAGCGTCTGGAGTGTTAGATGCCAGAAGAAGCTTTTGTCCATCAGGAAATATGGCATTTGAGATTTTGTCCTCCAATCGTGGGATCGCTGTTTCTTTTGATGAGAAGTCCATCTCAGCCAATCTTCCGGTAGGATTATCCATTCTTGCTGATGGAGCTGAGACTTCGACAATGCTACCCGATTCACTGAGAGAATGTGTTCTTCCTTTCTGATCCAAGAGTTCTCTGCGAAAACCATCTGTATTGCAGGACAATTACAATCCAAGAGAAGGCATATCGAAATAACTAAGCAAATAACCTAAGAGAAAGCAAATAGTTACCATCTTTGGGGAAGACATTTCCAAGGGCGATATCAATGTGCAGCTTCTTTGGCATCAATCCATTTCTAGGAGAAGGAAATCAGTCAGACCTTTTCAGAGTAACAATTGCGCCAAACAGAATAAACAAGAGGTTAGGAGACTGAAATTACCTGAGAGCTAAGAACACAAGGCACTGGGCTCTGAGCTGCTTCAATTGTTGCTCTTTAAAAAGTTGACCTGAAGGCGGAACATCCTCTGCTGCGACAGATTTTCCAGTATCCCTATGAGCTGGAGGCCTGATTGCTGTGATTTCACTGTTTTGCCATCCACCCTGCCATTGAAACGAACATGCCGCGTCAAGAGGACATTGTTATTAACTAGGCTTAGGCAGAAGTAAAAGAGAAGAAACTTTTGTAGAACTATATACTTGGTTAGACTATATGCATGTAAGATCCAAAACCTCATCGAATGGGAGGTTTTGACAGAGATTGCGCTTTTGGAAAAGAATGACCAATAGAAATTCAATAAACTTATCTTAAAAATCAATGAAAATAAGGGAAAAATAAGGGAAAAAAAAAGATGAGATTCTTATGAGAGGGACAAATACTTCCGCAAACAAGTCATCATGTGACACGACTGCATCTCCTTATTCAAATTTCAAAAATGTTTAGTGCAACGAATAAGATTAGTGCAAAGTCGTACCATATGATTTCAACAAGCAAAATGCTATGAATACAGCATGTAATGGAAACCAAAGGATGCCAACAAACTCATAGTGTAACGGTATATACCTGAGGAGTCGTGTATGCATCTGATGACAAACCGACATGCAAATTCTCAGCGTCACCTGGGTTTTAGTAAGAAAAAAAAAGTATACAATTAAACTAACGAGTTAGCAATTAACGGCATGCACAAATAACAGCATAGTAGGATGCAATGCTGTTATCCTTAACTTAGAAATTATAAACAAAAAGGTTGTGTTAAAATTTGTTGATTTAAAAAAAAAAAAAACACCTGTAGCAGGCATTTCCACTTTGCTCATTTTTCTAGTCTGGTCATCAACTGTCCCATGAGTATCAAATTGCTGAGAATTATCCATATTCTGATCCCACGAAAACGATGATTCACCCCTTTTTCTCTTTGCACCTGACTTGGCATCTCTTTGATTCATTGTCTCATTCCTATCGTGAGACTGGGCATTTCCCGGCTTAGAATCCAAGCTGGATGGACTGTCATGATCGAAGGATCTGTTACTTCGAGTTCCAGGCCCTTGGTAAACGGCTTGTGATGCACTGGTTGATCCACCAAGCTGCCTAGCAGAAGTGAATGCATCATATTTTGACATCTCATTTTCAACTAGACTTGCTTTGGGCTCATTGTTAACTCCAACGACTTGAGAAGATCCTGTATGAAAATTTAACACAACAATAAGACACAAGTACACGAATTTTCACATTAAAAAAAAAAAAAAAAAAACTCTAAAAGAGAGAATAGATAAATAAATATACCAGCAATATGTGCAGATCCAGAATCTTCCATTTGGGTACTACTACCACCAGCATGAGGAAGACGAGGGGACGTCAAAGCTTCAATGTCAAGACCATGTTGACTGACCACAGTCTCCATTGCCCTAGAAGTTTTGGAAAGAAAACATCAGAAGAACTAAAGTGAAAACATGAACAAAAGTTATAATTCTCTAAAGCACGAAATGAATAACTATTTGCCACATTGCAAGTGAATTAAGACTTTCATGAAAGCTTAGGTACTTAATCGAGGCAACTTTGTAAATGAGAAAACCAGCAAAGTTTCAAGTAATATAGACACCGTATGTAACCAACTCTCCATCACCACAAGCAGTGTCTTAGTGCAAAACAATACCTTGATATGACTTGATACGGCATTGAGTGTTCCTTCCCACTGGTTTTCATGTGCTGCAATATCTGAAGCAATCAAAAAGAAATACATAAAGTTAAAGCAAATGGTTAAAACCTCAAATCAAAAAAAAAAAAACTAAGCCACACAGACAGACACACACCACATAGAGTTTTGTGGCTAGCTTCGAAGGTTCATCTTTGGAATCTTGAATGAGCTTGTGCAGAAACTTAGCTGCCTCCAGCTCAATATTATGTGAAGAAGAAGACGACATCTTTAAATTCTTATTACACCAGCAACAACCACATCATGTAAGAAAACCCTGCATCACTGAAACCGAACTGATAATTAGATGGCACATCATGCTCATAATCTCCGACAAAAAGCTATCATCTTTGGTTCGTAATTGAGTTAATAGAGCAAGAAAAAACGAGAAAAGTCGACGACTTTCCCCCAGGAAAATGCAACCCTAATCAAACGAGACTTGATGAAACCCAAATCGAAACCCTAGAAAGCGATCTGACGGCAAAATAGGAAGAAGGAAGAGCTTTAGAGCTGTACCCAGTCGGAGATCTGAAGGTAGAAGCGACGGAGAAGACTGGAATTTGAGGCGAGAGCGTTGAGGTGAGGCGAGATTGGAGTGAAGGCGTGTGAGAAATGGCGTCGTCGCTTTGAGGAACCAATAAAAAGAAAGCGAATAGAGTTCCTACTTGTATGAAGGGTCTAAATATAAACCACTGTATACTAGCTTGTATTTATTAAAAACGAAAAAAAATCTTAAAACATTTATTTTAGATACTTCCTCGATTTTAAAATATAGATGTTTCAAAAAGGTGGTGTTCAAGTAAAATCTAAATTGTGCAACTGATTATATTTTGTAATTTGTTTTATAATTATATAAAATGTTTAATAATATTTGAAAATAAATTTATCTTTTTAATATTTGTGTTCACATTGTATGTTTCGAAATTTAAAATAACTAATATGAATATCTCAAAATTGAAAACTTTATCTAATATTTTTTTTTTATTTACTTATATCCTAGCATAATTCTTTGGATATTTTGGATAGAGATGCTCTTGAATTATAATACGGACTATTATTTCTATCATTTATTGTTGTTTTACAAAAATCTATTTTTAATTATTTTAAAAACAACAACAAATAAGTAAAGTTTTAAAACTTTACACGATGTCTACAATTTCCATCATCCGATATTTTTTTATGATAATTTGCTTGTCAACTTAAGTGATCATACCCGGTAACGGAACTAGGAAAATCTTTAAAGACGGTCAATTTTGAAGTTAACATACACTATACAGATCCGGACGAGCTCGCTCAACTGGTAACACCTCAGGCTCTGATCTGAGAGGTCACGAGTTCGAGTCTCAGGCGGGGAGGAGTGTCCAGGGCCGTAATGGTACAGACAAATGCTGGCTCCAGGTTTAGGGGGATTAGGGCCGAACGCTTGAACCTCCCTGATTAAGCAAAAAAAAAAAAAAAAAAAAACATACACTATACAGGTCATTTAGCTAAAATGTGCAATAATTATCTAGATTTTAAGAATTATACTAGTAAGGGTTGGGACATTCTCACATTCATACACCCTAACCCTAATCAAAGATGGCTCTCAAATATGTGCCATGATACCTTCTTCATCGATATCTTGTCATCGTTTTTGGTTGCAGTGTGAACACTGAATTTTCACTTATTTGGGGTCTGGAAGAAAGATTTTTTTGTTTCTCTTCTTGTTTACATTTTTTTAGTCTGCGTTGGTAACTTCTTGTTTCTAGAGTTGGAAAGTAATTTCTACATTTATTTTAGTCTCCGTTGGTAACTTTATGTTTCTACCGTTGTAAAGTAATTTCATGTGGTCGAGGTTCTCTTCCAATTTTGGTGCTTCTTCATCCTTTTAGATTTTAGTGTTGTAGTTAATGAATTTTGGGTTCAAGCTTTAATTTGTACCCTTTAGGCTCTTTTCACTTACCATGCCTTCTTGGTTCTTTCCTGGTTGTATTGGGTCCGATTGGTATATAAGCCGTTTTCATTATGTTAAGTTTTAATTTTGTGTTTTTTTCGCGGTTACGGTTTCATGGGGTGTGGTCGTGAAGCTTTTAGTTCCAACGTTACATTTGTCTTGATTTGTAATTGTAATTTTTTTATTATGCGACTGATGATTGTGAATTGTGATTAGTCTCCGCATGTTTGATCTCAATGTTATGAAAGTGATTAGACTTTATGTTTCTTTGCTATGAAACTGTCACTGGGCTTCTATAGGTGACATGGATAGCATTATCATGATTTTTTTTTTGTCAAATTTTTTGTATTCAATATTGTAACATAAAAATTGATATGATATATCGTATAAAGAAAACCAAAATAAACTCTTAAAAAAAATCTAATCCTATAGAAAATATGATATGACAAATATAATCAATATTTTGGTTGGATGTTGCGATTTCATTGATATCCGAATAATTTTATTCAGCAATTTTTAACAATCGAAATGTTTTTCTGCTTCACAACGAACTGCAACCATTTTTATTGTCTAGACAATAAAAATTATCCGATTGAAAATATATTTTTTTCTTTGGTAATTAATTTTTTAAATCACCATTATTTGGGTAATAGTTTTAGTATTAATATTATCTTATCAAAAAAATCAAGATTTGCTTACCATTAATAAAAGAAAAAAAAATCAAAAAGAAGATTTTATACCATTAATATAAAAAGGGAAAAATCTGCGGTTTTGGAAAATAAAAACAAGAGTAATCTAGAAGACGTGAGTACCAAAGCCACCTGTTCTGTCTTCTTCACATGGCTTTTTAAGTCAAATCATTTCTCTCCTCCTCTTCCTCCTACTGATCATCCTCGAGAAGAAACTTCTTCCATACCAACAAACGCTAATGGATCCTCCCTTCGGCCACTCACACCACCTCCACCATCACCACCAACGCGACGACAACGAAGATGATCGTCAATCCTTCGGCGCACCACCACCGCCACGCAACAACTTCGCCGATGCTCCACCACCCCCTGGTCTTTACCAGCCACAGCCTCATCTCGATCCCTACGCGCCTCCTCCGCCAGTGCCGTCGCCTTACGGATCCGAACCTCAATACGACCCCTCCGCTCCTCCTCCGCCTTACTTCGCAGCTCCGGCACCACCGCCTCCGTTCGGTCACGTGAGCCATGTCAGCCACCACACTTCCGAAGAACCAGACCACCACCGTTACGGAGCTTACCCGCCGCATAATTCGTCCATGGAAAGCTACGGAGACAGCACCGGCGTCGTGCACGTGTCCCACCATAGCTCACACCAAACCGACATGCCTTCTGGTTTCCACCACCTCCCTGATTATGAGAACCGTCTTCCTGATAACCTCGCCGGACTCGCGGGCAGACAAACGGTGAAGGTGTATTCCAAAGCAGAGCCTAACTATTATCTGACGATCAGAGACGGTAAGGTCATTCTCGCCCCAGCCGATCCTTCTGATGAAGCTCAGGTATCATTATTACATCATCTCTCTCTCTCACAGAAAGATCCATACTTTATGCTTCCTCTGTTTTGCTTCCTTGTCCGAACATGTAATTATAACAATTTTAGTTCGTATAAGATTGAATCTTGTTAATTAGAAACAGAGGTTTTGCTTTTTTTTTTTTTTTTTTTTTGAAACACAAACAGAGGCTTTACTTAGAATTAGTTTTGTGGTAATGGTTTACAATGTGCAGCACTGGTACAAAGACGAGAAGTACAGCACTCGTGTGAAAGACGCAGAGGGCCATCCTTGCTTCTCTCTTGTAAACAAGGCCACTGGTGAAGCCGTGAAGCATTCTGTTGGAGCTACACAACCCGTAAGCATGGCCTTGCTCTCTTCCTTTCCTTGGACGAGAGTCTTTTTGGTCAATGCTGTTTATAACTTTAGTGGTGTTTGCAGGTGAATCTAGTCAGATATGATCCTGATACTCTCGATGAGTCTGTGCTGTGGACTCAGAGCAAGGATTTGGGTGATGGGTATCGAACGATAAGGATGGTAAACAATGTGGGGTTGAATGTTGATGCGTTTCATGGTGACAGCAAATCTGGTGGTGTCCGTGATGGCACAACTATTGTCCTCTGGGACTGGAACAAAGGAGATAACCAGCTTTGGAAGATCTTCCCTTTCTGTAAGCTTTCTTATTAACCTTCTCTGCTTGGTTTTAAATTTTGCTTTTCTTGGATTAAACTAGAGACCAAGTGTTGACATGACTTTGACACCATGGTTATTAGATATATGAGTATTGTAAGTTAAGTAGAGAAGCATTGTAATCATCCTCTTTTTATTTGAATGTTGTAACTGCAGGAAATTTGGCGGGTGGGAGTGGTAAAAAGTGGTATGTGTGTTAATGAATAAAGAAAATAAACAAAACTTTGTTTTGTTCATTGTTGTGGTGTCTGTAAGACTTGAGTTTGTAACATTGTGATCTGTAGTCTGTTTTAAATCATATCTTAAAAGTATGCAATATTACATATGTGGTTTATGTATTTTATCATCTTTTTATATCTTTTCTTAATCTCTAAAAATATTTTTTCTAATCTTTTTTTATTTGGTTGTTGAAAAGATCCACAGATTTTTATTCGAATCATGTTTGATAATGTATTTTAGCAAGACTTGAGCACACGTTTATCTGATTTCTGATCACAGCTGTGTTCTTTGTTTGGCCCCATCAACTATAATGTATCAACAACACAATCAACTTGCGATCATCATTAAGTTTGACAAATCATCTGGTTTTTAATGTTCTTGATGGTTGGGCAGACCATCACGGCACCTGCAAGCTATGAGCTCTCCACACGTGTTAGACAATGAAGTAAGATATTGGTATAACTAGTATATTGGTAGACCAAACCCAAATTAAATGATATATTGTTTCTAGCGGTTTCAAATGCTAATATTTCTTTCGTTACTATTGGGTTAATGTTACTGAAAATAGTAATCATACAAATGTTGTATTTATCAAAATTTGATTTTCTTCTTTCATCTATGCAAAATGTTGAGAAAACAATGATTTAGGATTATAGAGAATATTATTTAAAGTGATACTTTGGTAGATATTGTAATTTATCAAGGTTAAGTTATGATTAAAATGATAGAACATCTGTTTGGTTAACCAACTCAAACAAACTAAGCATTTAGATTTTTTTTTTGGACAAACTAAGCATTTAGAGTTTATTTTTTGGACAAACTAAGCATTTAGATTTAAAGTTTATTTTTTCCAACGTAAGATAAAGAGTCTGCATAGGCTTCATAGGCCTCAACTCAAGGTTAAGTTATGTTTCTCCTTTTAAGCCGTGGTGCTTGAGTTTGGAGTCTTCATAGGCCTCACCGATCCTTCAACGTTTTCTGCTCTAGCATCAGACAATTCAACGGCCACGATCGCAACTTCGTTCAGATTGGTTTCATTTGTTGGTTGATTCTCTGTAGATATGAGTTTTGGCAAATCCGTTTTCTTTGAATCGTGATACATCATGTATAGTATCATCTGAGCTATACCGAACAAAAATCCAAGAATGTTTGGCATCTGAAGACAAGACAATAGAGTATAATTAGTATATAGTAATGTTAAAATAATGTAATATAATGAGATATATTTACAGCAATGAACTTGTCCTCGATAAGAAGTCCATAAAAGAACCACATGACGGCGTTAAGAGTGAGAGACAAGGAGAGAAGAAGCGGCATGTATTCCACACTCTTTGTCCTTATCACCTTCCTCTACAAACATGTAACAATGTAACACGTTACACGTCGGTTTTTCAATTTCCAAATCACAATATAAATGACAAGATGTTTGAAGATGGTGATGATGGATCACCATAACGCTTAAGGGAGAAGCAAAGACGGCGAGACTGTAAGCAGCACAAACCCATCCAACCGTTGAGACTCGGTGTTGTTTTGGAATCAAAAGATCAACGAGAAGAATCAAGAGACCAAGTCCACCTATGTTGCATATCAATATCAACTTCAACGTGAATATCTGCCATGGTACATCCACATTAGTTAGGTACTTAGGTATACATAATATCGCAAATCAACATTAGTCCACCAACGGGTATATGATTTACAAACCCTGGCCTCTCTTGGTGCGTAAATGATATAGAGAAACAAGTAGGAGATTTCAATGAAACATCCAAAGGTGTTGATGCTAATGATGAGATAGGCATGTGTCTTCATTATTCCGTAGAAGAGAAGAAGAGTTGCACTTGCAAGTGCACATATGTATGGTATCGACTGAAACCCTTTTGATGATTTCTTCTTGTATATCCCATAGAACGTTGGCCTGTATAATCATATATATATTTATATGTACCTTTTAGATAAATTATATAAATTATATATATATGGTTGAGAAAGAAAAAAAAGATGAATTATATATACTACAAATTCACAAGTACGTGTCTTACACTGGAGACAAGAAAACCCCGAAAGACACAATGTTGCCTGCAAGCAAAAGCCAAAGTCATGAGACATTTGTGTGTATATATGTTCATATAAGCAAAATGGTTATAATACATATATATATATATATATATATATATATATATATATCTATGCATATGTACTCTATTGAGAATATATTATATGTCACTTTCATAGTTGATTTTAGTTATGTTATTTTTTTCTAAAAAATAATGGGAGTTAATTACCCAAAAGACCAAAGAGAAAAGCAAGTTGATGAACTTTGATGAACACCATTCTTCACTTCTCTCGTCCTGATCTCTTTCACTCTTTTGCTAGTTTAAGGTTTGTTTTGATGTTTGTTCCTTCATGCAAACCCCCCATTTTATATTGGTATTGCAGGAGAGTGACATTCTTGTCTTCTTTTTTCATTTACTTGTCTTTCTCTTTTTAAACTAAACACAAAAGTTTGGCTCAAGTTGTCTTGGTTTTTGTTTTATCATAAGGGAGCACTTAATTAAAATTATTGCATGGCTCTTAATCGTTTGTCATTGGCTGTTTTCCTAATTGTTAGGCTTCAAGGAATCCAACTAAGAATTTCACGTTAGGCTCATAAAGATATAGAGTCAAATCATCCCCATCAATTAATTAGCAAATATCACACACGTTAAGTAGCAATCTCTAGATTGTTCAATTTCGAGTATATAACCAAGTTGATTTATAAGAGTATTATGTTTGGAGATGCTCTACTCATCACTCACCAGCTAATTATAAGAAAGAAATGACAATTGTGTAGTCTATTACAACCTTCCATATATAACTGGTTTCAAGAACCAAATGTGATAAGATTATTTGGTTGCACATATCACCATGAGAGGATTTGTGAACATATTAATCAATATCTCTCTCTATATTCAACAATTTAGAGCTGATCTTTAGATTAAAGCTTATCAGTTTTAGGCGTCAAATTTTATATAAAAAATTAAGGGCATCAAAAAATTTAATGTAATGACTGTGTTTTAGACGGCAATTACATATGACCGAACTAAAGCACTCGAGAAAGTATTTTCATTAATTTTATGAGCAACAAGTCATGTGTGTGAGTTGGAGGCATAGATATGTGTTGTTAGGAATATCTCCTGAAGCCTTTCTTGTTTGGGCTATTTCTTTGTTTTATTTTTAAATTTGGTACTGAACAAGACATAAGCTTAACGTTTAGACTAAAGCTAAGCATTAGTCTTAAATAGTTATTGAGTAAATTATATTAAGTTAATCTTATGAGTTATGAGTTGCAATCGAGAACCCCTTTCCTTTTAATCAGAAGATACTTTATTTTCGGTGATGCATGGAATAATACCAGTGGTAAACAAACAAGAATACGAGGCCAGATGTGATCAACTTAACAACGATCTCGTTGAATACGCAAACACATAATGTTGATTCGAGAAGTGACTTAAATCTTAGTGCACCGAATATGAGAACATTTGCCATTTTAAATTATGTTGTGAATTATTCATTCATATAATTAGTATACAAATCCTAAAAGGAACATTTGTATCAATTGAGTTTATCTATAAATTTTCTTGATTTATTTGAATTTGATTCGCGTTTGTTCACAAGTAGAAGATGCAGTTTGATGATATCTCGGAGTATACATATAAGTTTGAACCAAACATAGAAAATGCTTCACATTTGTGCATACTTTACTTCTAGAGGTACTCTCTAAAGCACTTTTCTAGCATTCTTGCTCTCTTATCTTCCTTCATACTCTCGACCAGATTATAATGTTACTTGGATACTCCAAGAAATTGAGCAAAGCTTGGATACTTCGGCTCCCATCCTATTTCCTCTCGTGTCCGAGAGTTGTTCAGCTTCTTCCCTAAAGGACCACTGGTGCCTACACAAAGCAAAAGTTGTCAGACTCTATGAAACTTAACCAACATGTCAGATGTCTGAAGAAACTCACTCGTGAAACCTTTGAACTTCTTATCATATTTTCCGCTTTGATCCATCAGGTCCATCACTTCTTGCCTGAGAAGAATGCGCCATGTTATACTTGTATCTGAAAATATCTCAAACTCAGAAAGGAGGCAGTTGCTACCTTGACAAAGGATGGTTGTCGCAACCCACAAAAATCCGACCACCAGGTTTTTTCTTCATGATTGCAACTGCCAGCGATGCTGCATCCTGTTCAGTAACACAATACAGAACATGATAAGAGACTATGTGACATGTCAGAAAATAATATATGTGAGCAAAATGACAAATAAACCTCATAGTGAATGAGATTCAGGATATGATCAGGACGAGCATCGACTGTCTCCTTACTCAACCAGTAAGTATGTGCACCTCTCGTCTCTGTGTATAAAAAAGTTCAGGAGAAACATAATGCTCTAGAGACCAGAAAAAGCCTTTCATCATTTGCTGATTCAGCTTTCAATATATAAAATACCAAAAGGATATGTAAAGCCCTGCTAGTCTAAGGACGGTCCCTCCACTTTCCAACACTACTTGTTCAGCTCTAAGAAGCACATCGGTTCTTGGGCTCTTTCCTAGTGGAACTACCGGAGAATCCTGCAGTGAAGGGGAATCCACCTCAGAAATGTTTACTGCAGTGTCGTCTAGAATATCTAATGATCCAGAGACTCTCTGTCCTAAACTACGTTTACTGAAATAGAATACTAAACCTCATTGCATTCTCCATTATCAAAGCAATCATAAGGTGCAGAACTAGATGTGAATAAGAATGATCCTTCGCCGTTCCACTTGGATGCTGCCATCCTGATTATAAACACAAGCAAAGACCCCATATAAGGCATGGCTGAATCAAGGCAAAAAAGGTAACTCTTCTGTCTCATTAGAGGAGCATTAGACTTCATCTTCTTTCATAGCTAATCAAGTTAACCGCACGAGAGACCCCTATTCTGGCACTCAGTAGCAGGACTTAACTCACGGTATCAGACTTAAGACGTTAAGAGCAATTCATAGACTCTCCAGCTGTTGAAGCAAGTGTTTTTTTTTTTTGTAAAGTTACCTGAGCTCAGCGGCGTAATCTGGGCTTTGTGAGGGAGGAGCACAAAAGATCACATAGGAGAACTTGCCATCAAACTCAGTTTGTTTAAGAGATGGTTTGATACCCAACTTCTCCAACTCATCATGATGATTTGTTGTTACTGTCTGCCCAAAGATCTGACACTCTGGATGTTCCTACTCCACACACATAAAGCTCCAACTCTTGAGTTCCATATTGTGAACACATAACTCTTATTACTAACATGACTCTTATAAAATCAACCCACAAACATTTAAAAAAAAAAAGGTTTTTATTTGTTCAAACAAGAAACATCATTTGTGCAACTATCAAATTCTAGACCATAACAGTGATGTTACTAATGTAGTAAACTAAAGTAACAAAGAAAGTGTACCTCTCTCCATTTTTCTGCAACTAAGCGTCCAAGAACACCTGGGCCAACAATCAGCAAATCGCTTGCTCCAATTGAAACATGAGACTGGACCTTCAAACCATCACTGGTCTCACCTTCAGAGACAAGGGCACAAAAACATGTAAAATGGTCAGTAATTGGAGAAACAGAACCACAAAATCTTGATGTACCAGACTCTCAGCTTCTATTCTATGTGTAATAACAAAATACTAATCAGTAATCTCTATTAATGAAACTCTAATTAGAGATCAACAAGTTGTGCACTAAACATCCACAATTAACTAAGATTTATCTTAGAAGTCAACGACGAGGTTCACTAATCCTTATACACATGGAAGAAGGAGAGAGAGAGAGTTAAGATACCAATGGTGGAGGAGGAGGAAGAAGAGGCTTGAACAGGAGTCGCCATAATCGAACACGTTGATAGTGACAATGAGAAACTGGGCTTATCCTCGCGTCTCAAAGCAAGCTTTAGCGAATACAAAGATGGTAAAGTTGATTGCTTTAAGAAATGGGTCGATGGAATTCTTGAATTGATCGTCGGAAATGAGGTGCAGGAGATGAAACCCATCAAGGAAGAAGAGATAAAGCTTCGCTTTTGACGAAGAAGATGGAGTTGGCGTGGCGATAAAGTGAGAATTTGGTGATGGGTGTTCTTTGAGTGTTGTAACCAATGGCGTGTTTACATGTCACGAAACCAAACACTTCTATGTTCATGTCGTCGAGACATACTTGTAAATGACGAAACTGTCCTTGGTAATAAAAGGTATAACATGTGTTATTTAACATATAATGTTATGAATTACACATTAATAAGAGCTCTGCTTCTTACGTGGATCCACCCTGCTCCCAACACCATTAACACAAAACACTAAATCCTCTCAGCAGCACGTCCATTAACATCTGCATCCTCATCCATATCTCCAAGCCATGCCTTAAGACTCGCTTCTTTACCAGCCTTGAACTCCTCGAACTTTGTCTTCTCCACCATATGCTCACCTTTACTTGAGGTTTCTTCTTCTTCTAACTCATTGCTTTCCACATTGGGGATAGTCTCCACCTTCTGTTCTTTGAAGTCAAGCTGTGGCCATTTGATGTTGCTTGCTTTCTCCTTAGCCGACTTGAACACCGATGTGAAATAGCTGCCGCTTTCGCTAGTATCCTGGCTGTAATCAGAACCACGCATTGTTGTTGTTAGTGTTGCTACACTGCTGCTGGATCTGCTGCTCCAAGGGCTCCCGGCGTTGAGGATGAGCCCTCTCCTCGGTTGTTTTGAGGACATTATCGCTAAGGAGCTTTTGATGTCTCCAATCATCCCATCGGCTATAAGAGAGCCACACTCTTTCATTGATTTCACCATGGCTATTGAATCTTCCGAGTCTTCAGTATGGAGAGCAGTTTCACGAGACTTATCCAAGACTTGGGCGTTGAGGTTCAGGACGTTGGGTGCTGCGTTGCGGACGTGCTGCTGGATGTAGTAAAGACCCACAGAGGGTTCGTTGGCGATGTACTTAATCATCTCGGCTAAGCTCTCGTTTATCTCCGCAAAACCATCAACAGTAGAGAACTCATGCATTCTGTCAACAACAAAAATCAAAACTCCAAACACTTTAGGGTCTCTAAACTCAAATAGTAACAACGAAAAACAATTAGAACAGAGTCAAAGCAAAACAAGAAACCAAGGATAAGGAAAATAGTTTCAGCTACGCATTCTCCTTTGTCGTGCTTTGATGATGAATCAAAGCAGTAAATGTTAAGAGAGGCAATCAGAATGATATCAGTATTGCTCAAAAGAGAGGTGTTTTAAGACGGTTAAAAGGAACGTAAGATTCACAAGGGAAGCTGATGTTGACAAAGAGAGCCTTGAATAGCTATGAATGAACGATGACTAATCATTTTGCGTTGCAATAACAAGTCTTATTCACTTTGACTACACGAACTATCATCTGATACCATTCTATACAACTTATTTTACCTTCACCAAACGAACTTCAATTACAAAAAAAAGGATCAAAAGAATCATCAAATCTCAATTGATCAAACACAATTTAACACACCTATGAACGATAACTACTCAGCCTCTCATTTTGTGTTGTAGACTAATGAACATAAACATGTCTTATTGACTTTGACTACACTAACCACCATCTCTGTACAACTTCTGTTCCTTCACCAAACCAACTTTTAATTACAAAAATGGTTCAAACTTGATCCAAAATCATCAAACAAAGCTCAATGATCAAATCGTCTAATGCAATTTATCTAACACCTGAAACACAACCGTGTCTTATCCCTTTAACTACACCATTCTTCATCAAAGGAACTTCAATTACAAAAAAAGGTTCAAACTTTTCTCCAAAAGAATCATCAAATCTCCAATTAGAGACGACCCCCAATTTCATAAGCTACGTCTCGATACGAATTGAATTCAACAAGACTACCCAAAACGTAGAAAGGAAAAGGAGCTTACAGGAAACCCTAGAAGACGACGGAGCAGAGAGAAAAGAGGCGAATCGGTGATTGATTTTCAGCGGAGATAAGGAATTGGAATCTTCTGATGTGTTCCTTCCTCCTATCATCTGATAAAAGGGAAGAAAAAAAAAAAGCAAATTTGGCCTCTGCGCTCACGGCTAAGTGCAGACAAAAGTTTTTGGCTTTGAGGAGGAAGAAGAAGACAATGTTAGTATTGTCTTTCCCCCAAATGCTGTTGTAAGGTCATTGTTCGCACGTGCCTGCCTCTTACCTCGCACGTTTGGCTTGTAATCGTTTTGTCAGATTCAACTAAAAAGAAAAAAGTAAGAATAATTTGTAATTTTTCTTTTTTATAAACTACGAGCAGGTCCTCAAATTTCTATATGAAATAAAACATATAATCCTTCGCCTTCATAAGAAATCTCTAATGCCCTCGTATAATTAAGATGTTGTTAGACTCTTGTGGTCTGCATTCATCTTTTGAAAACTGGACCACTATTGTCTCGGCCTCGTTATTTAATGACTGCTCATAACCGATCCAACTTTATTCATTTGCATGAGTAAATTACTAAACAAATTAGGCTGAACCAAATTAAGAGAACCCCAAATCTAACTTAATAGTCATAAATTTTATTATAGTATATTATTTTATAAACATTTTAAATGTTTGAATCAAACTGAATATGTGGAAGTGACTTTAATCTAGTGGCTTTAGTAATGATTTATTAACGATCATATACCAGAGTTTTAAATTTTTAAAAAGATCAATTATAAAAAATATTAGTGAAAAAACTTAGATGAGATTTTAGCATACCGTAAAAAATATCGCCATATGTGAATTTTCATAAAATATGTGAATATTTTTCATGTTTTTCATAGTTTGTAATAACATAATTACCAACGTTAAAAAAATAAATTGAATTCCAAAATTAAATATGTATTTGAAATGTAATTATATATCCAAAATATTAGTGCTATATTTATATATGAAATAACTAGAATAATTAATTATAATTTGAAAATATTATGTTTACCCTAAATTAATCAGATTACCTGAAATATGTATGTCATTAGTTATGGTAACTAAAAAATATTTTGCAAGACTAATCCAAACTTCATCCAAATTAACAAAAATATTTTTTCTAGTGTGATTCGGAGTACTCGGTTTAAAATTATTTATTTGTATAGGATAACAAATATTTTTTCTAGTGTGCTTCTTGAAAAGAAAGTAATGGTGGCAAAAAAAAAAAAAAAACTAAAAAGGAGGATACCATTAAGTTAAAACACTAACGAATATTTAAATAGTCACGCCGACCAAAGCAATGGCCATGGCGTATAGGACTCAAATGGGTCAAGATTAAACAATAAAGCCTGAGCTAGTAGGGTCGTTAAAACGAAATTTAACCACTGCATATATTTTTGTTTTTATCTGGAGATGAATAACTTATATTCTATTCAAGTGATCTGACCATTAGACTCACCATCTCCTAGGCTTGTATCTCTTGGCTTGGACTATTCAATAGAGGTTATATGCTGGTATAAACAAACTAATTATATTTTAAAGAAGTTTGAAACTGATGTTTTCTTCCAACATACAAACATCTTCTAGCATAATCTCTATAATATTGTCAAATTGTAAATATGGACATATGGTTTCAATGTTGATCGCTTTCCTATTCTTTATGATGTAATATTTTTCTACATGCATAGATAAATATAGAGTTATTCTTGGGTTCACCCCCTAGGGTGAACCTTTAGGTTCACCAACCAATAGAAAGTTGTCATTTTAAATCTAGTATCTTTTAATTAAGGAAACCAAATAACTTGCAAATTATATTATTTTTTCAAAATAAAATTTAAAAATAAATAAAAATAATATATAAAAAACGAATTCAAAAAAAAAAAATGTTGTCAACAAAACACTAAACCCTAAACTCTAATACTAAACCCTAAACTCAAATCCTAAACCCTAAATCCTTAAGTAAACCCTAAATCCTTGGGTAAAACCCCTAAACCCTTGGAAAAACACTAAACATGTTGTCAACAAAACACTAAACCCTAAACTCTAATCCTAAACCCTAAACCCTTGGGAAAACCTTAAACCCTTGGGTAAACTCTAAACCCTTGGGTAAACCCTAAACCCTAAACCCTTGGAAAAACACTAAACATTTGGATAAATTCTAAATTATAAATCTTAAACACTAAACTCTAAATCTTAAAAATAAATATTTTTTCTAAACAATATTTTTTTAGAACTATTGTTATTTTTATTTACTTAATTTTTTATTTTTTATTTTAAAAGCATAATATAATTTGGCAAGTTATTTTGTTTCCTTAATTAAAAGATACTAGATCTAAAATGACAACTTTCTATTGGTTGGTGAACCTAAAGGTTCACCCTAGGGGGTGAACCCAAGAAAAAGTCATAAATATATAAGACTTATTCTTGGTTTATCTCCTAGGGTGAACCTAGAGTTTCACCAACCAATAAGATTGTGTTATTTCATATTCGATATCTTTTAAAAAAGGAAACAAAATATTGTCAAATTATATTATTTTTTTTTTAAATTAAAAGGTAAAAAAAAAAAATACTAATTACAAAAAATATATTTTTAACGTCGTCGGCAAAACACTAAACCCTAAACCTCAAACCCTAAATACTAAACCCTAAACCCTTGGGTAAACCCTAAACCCTTGGATAAATCCTAAACTCTAAATCAATATCACTAAACACTAAAACACAAAAGGGTTTAGGGTTTAGGATTTAGGGTTTAGAGTTTTAGTGTTTAGTGTTTTTTTATTTAGAGTTTAAGATTTATCCAAGGGTTTAGGGCACTACAAGAAAACAACGGCATACTGAGGGAAAAAATCGTCGGTATGTCGTCGGAATAACGCTATTCCGACGATATACCGACGAAAAAAGTCCTCGGAAATAACTCCTCGGAAATTCATCTTTCCTCGGAAATCCCTCGGAAATTTCCGACGGAATTCCGAGGACTTTTTTCGTCGGAAATTCCTCGGAATATTCCGAGGAATATGTCGTCGGAATATTCCGAGAGATACACTTCCTCGGAATATTTCCAAAATTCAAAAAAAAAAATTATAAATTTATTTTTTTAAATTGAAATTCAAAAATATAAAATTAAAATTGAAATAGAAAACATATTTAAAATACAAAAAATAATAAAATAGTTTTTATAAATAAAAAAATGTTTATAAATACAAAATTAGTTTTAATAAATATAAATATTTTTATAAATATGAAATCATCTTTTTATAAATACAAAATAGTTTTTATAAATACAAAAAATAATAAAATAGTGTTTATAAATAAAAAAAATGTTTTATAAATACAAAATTAGTTTTAATAAATATAAATATTTTTATAGATATAAAATCATCTTTTTATAAATACAAAATAGTATTTATAAATACAAAAAATAATAAAATAGTGTTTATAAATAAAAAAATGTTTTATAAATACAAAATTAATTTTAAAATATGAAATCATCTTTTATAAATCCAAAAAACGAATTTATATACAAAGAACGTTTTGTATATTTAAAAATAGTTTTTATAAATACAAAAATAAAAAAATAGTGTTTATAAATCAAAAAAATGTTTTATAAATACAAAATTAGTTTTAATAAATATAAATATTTTTATAAATATGAAATCATCTTTTATAAATCCAAAAATCGAATTTATATACAAAAACGTTTTGTAAAATCGAATTTATATAAACGTTTTGTAAATACAAAAATAATAAACAATTTATAAAAAAAGTTCTAAATCAATTCAACACAACCAAATCACAATTCTAAACCTATTACACAACAAATCACAATCCTACCCAATCACCCTAACAAAAATCTATCAAAAAATTTCTAAAATCATCAAATCTACTTAAAAACCTAACAAATAGGACCTAAGAGAGTGGGATAAGGTCCTTACATGATTTGTAAAGGAATGGAAATGATTCGCCGGAGAGATCGTCGCGAGAGAAGGTGGAGAACGCCGGAAGGAGAGAGAGATCGCCGGAGAGGAAGAAGAGAGAAATGGGGAAGAAGAGAGAAATGGGGAAGAAGATGCGGTTCGAGTTTATAAAACCTTGGGTCTGACGGATATTTTCCGTCGGAATTCCCTCAGTATTTTCAATTTCAATTTTCGCGAAATATTTGGCGGCTTGTTTGTCCGGTTAAATGAAAATATTCCGAGGAAATTCCGACGGCCACTTAAATATCCGTCGGAATTTCCTCGGAATATTTTCATTAATTCGAGGAAAAAGAATATCCTGTGCATGTATTTCTATTAATTTATATTGTTCCTCGGAATTTCCTCGGAATATTCCGAGGAAATACCGAGGAACTAGTGTTTGGGGTTTCAAAACATCAATTTTTTTTTGCTGTATTTCATTTCTTATACAATTGTAATGCATACCATTGAAGATTCTTTGTATAGATGAGCATAAACCATGAAATAACAAATTTCAAAACGAATTGTAAGTATTCCCTTTACCGTTCATTAAAGTGTATAAATGTTTCTCTTATGTTGTGGGGATTTCGTTCATACAATCGGAAAAGTGTTTATTATAGGGTAATGAACAAATTTTTGACTTCATAATGAACGTAAGACACTTAATAAGGGTTATATAGGTGTTATTCAAACCGCAAAACGTTGTTTTCGGTTTAAAAACCCTATTTCCTCGGAATTTCCTCGGAATATTCCGAGGGAATTCCGAGGAAACCCTTTTCTTCCTCAGAATTCCGTCGAAATATTCCGAGGAAATTCCGAGGAACTAGTGTTTGGGGTTTCAAAACGTCAATTTTTTTTTAAACGGATCGATCGATGGATATATGTCCAAAAACGCATCGATCGATCACTAAGATGGACCAAAGCGTAACAATGTGATCGATCGATGAGATTATCCCATCGATCGATCGAGGATATCAAGTGTTCCTCGGAATTTCCTCGGAATATTCCGAGAAAATTCTGAGGAACTAGTGTTTGGGGTTTCAAAATCTCGAATATTTTTTTATAAACGGATCGATCGATGTATTTATGTCCAAAAACGCATCGATCGATCACTAAGATGGACCAAAGCGTAACAATGTGATCGATCGATGAGATTATCCCATCGATCGATCAAGGATATCAAGTGTTCCTCGGAATTTCCTCGGAATATTCCGAGGAAATTCTGAGGAACTAGTGTTTGGGGTTTCAAAATCTCGAATGTTTTTTTATAAACAGATCGATCGATGTATTTATGTCCAAAAACGCATCGATCGATCACTAAGATGGACCAAAGCGTAACAATGTGATCGATCGATGGGTATATGTCCAAAAACGCATCGATCGATCACTAGTTCGTCGGAATTTCCTCGGAATATTCCGACGGATTGATGTTTCCTCGGAATTCCGTCGGTATATTCCGAGGAAATTCCGAGGATTTCATTTTCCGTCGGAATGTCCGTCAGAATACCGATGTTTTCTTGTAGTGGGGTTTACCCAAGAGTTTAGGATTTACCCAAGGGTTTAGGGTTTAAGGATTAGGATTTAGGGTTTAGTGATTAGGATTTAGGGTTTAGTGTTTGCTGAAAAAAAATTAATTTTTTTCTGTAAATACTATTTTGTTTTACTTTTTTTTATTTTAAAAAAAATAATATAACTTGACAATATTTTGTTTTCTATTTTAAAAGATATCAAATTTGAAATAATGAAATTCTATTGGTTGGTGAACCTAGGGTGAATGGGGTGAACCCAAGAATAACTCAATATATAACTATCCGCACAAAATTATCCACACAAAATCGGGGTTTTTATACATTGGACCTTCACTGCTATAATCTTCAGAAAGTAACAATATCTCAAGATTAATAGTTTTTATCTGGTGTGATTCATGGCTAGAATTTAATCTTTCATGAAGATTTTAATGAAATGGATGAATTTATTACTTGATTATGCTATGCTTTTACATCTAAGCCATTTTACATTTTTAACGAACTCACCTCAGATTGATTGGTATTAATCAAATACAACAGTGAGATGGTCGGGAGTTCACGTGTAGTGTATTTAACATTGGAGGCGATTGACACATTGATTTCACAACCCTCCTTGCAATTTTCAGACTTTTGTGTTTGTGAAAAATGTAATCGCACCTTATGAAAATCTAATATAATTCCCAAGATATTTTTTTTGGGTCAAATTTTCCCAAGATATTATAATGATGTATACATGCACACTGGTATCTGACTTAACATGAATGCACCTTTTCTTGCTGGAATGTAACTTATTTGCTAAAGCAAAATATTTGAGAAAATAGATTCACAAAATACACCACATAAAAACACTTAACAATGTAACACATAAACTAACCATTATTTATTTCATAGATACATGCGAGCGAATAAGTATATACGTACAACTCAGTTTGCACATAGAAACACTTAACAAATATGCACCATATATTATTTTTATTTTTATTTTTCGAACACCATTATTTTATTTTCTTAAAGCACACAACATATATTATACAATACGGGTGTTTGCGCAATGCGTATGCATATATTTATAAAGCCATGCGATAATTAGTGGTTAGACAAAAGTACAGAAAGGATTAGGTAGTAAACACTAAACACTATGGATTGTTCCTTAGGCTAAACAGAAGAGTCAAAGAGAGAATCTTAGTACAAAGCTTAAACAATTACTTCACTTCTCTATATACTTTCTTAAAGGCAATGTCCTCTCACTATATAGTAGTTACTATATTATAACAAATAATTAATTAGTTGCAAGATTATATGGGTCGTGACCTTTCTTTTCATGGTTTGTTGTTGCATTATTACAGTGGACAATAGATATGAGGTGTACCATATTTCCCGGTTAATAATAGCCCTTTATTGTAAGAAAATATATGTGAAAATAACCAATATATATGAAGAAGATAACAAAATTAATATATATTCGGAATTGAAATGATAATAATAAAAAATTGGAATGTGGAAAAAGGTGGAAGAGATAGAGGAATCCATGTGTATCCAAGCACTTGCAGACAAAATGAGCTTCAGAGAAGAGAAAAGCAACCTTTAGCTTTTTTAAGACCACCCGACTAAGAAAAGGAGATTTCAAACACACTCTCTCCTCTTTTAGGGTTCTAATACTTTTATCTCTCCCTTTAATTATGTCCTGCGAAATTTACGTCCTTCTCACTTAATCTACCCACCACCATGATGCCATCTCTCGTGCTCATGCATGTGTGATCTGGATGTTGATGTGTATGGATGTCATCATGGATGTCTATATTTAGTGAGGTGGTGTGAGAGGATGAGACGCAAAAGCAGACCCACAAGTAATCCTTGTTTCACTCTCAAAAGACTAAACAAATTAACCAAAAATAATTATTTATGCCCTAACTTTAGCATTTTGCCTTCATCCCTTCTTTCTTGCCCTTTCCTTAGGGTTTCTTGTGGGTCTTTCTTTTTTCATTTTCATGTGTTATTTTTATCTTTTGACCCAAACATCTCTCCTTTAATATGCTTGCCTCTTGTCTACATAATACATATATACATCTGAATCTCTCACATCTCATAATTGTTTATATAAACCATTTCTCCTCCTCTCTCAATCACCTTCCATATCTCCCTTTCTTCTCTCTCTGGATCCTCAATCTCGACCCTCATATTTTGTTTGTTGATTCTCATCTTCCCGTTTTTGTTTTCAAGAAATCGTCATTTAGGGTTTGAAGAACAATAACTTCAATTCTTCCTGAGGAGAGAGAGAAAACAAAAAGATCTTCTCAATCTCATTTTCTTACATGCAAATCACAATTCATGCTTTAGATTGTTTCTATAGTCATCCATATATGCTGTTTATATCTGTTCATGCATGTCCAGGTGGAGATCTAGCTAGATATAGCTTCACTTAAAAATAGAATAAGACATCCGTTTTGGGCAATTAGTTTCAATACATAATAACATGTATAGGCATCATGACAGATATGCAAATATATGTTGAGGTATGATATATTTGTATATATGCCTGGCTCCCTGTATGCCATACACTAAGTTCATCGATCTTCGGCGACCTCCGTGGATGGCGTATGAGGAGCCAAGCATAATCTCATCATATAGATATTTTCTAATTATGTTATGGTACTAATTAAATTGTGTTGAGCTTGTTTTGTATGAATCTATGTTAATTACTCCGTGCAATCATGTGACGAAGATTAGAAGGTACCTCACAAAACCGTCTAGCTACCACCTATGCTTCTTCTTGTGGTCTCGAAATATTCCACTGACAGATATTTTGGTGAGGTCTTTCGATTCGTATTTTCCAGTACAAATGTTTGTCACGTCACAGCACTTTTAACGAGGATTTCTTCTGTGATAACATCAATATATAGCTCATTTGCTTATACAAAAAATTGTTAATAATATCGATAGCTAATATATATCCCCGTACGGTTCATATTCTTGTATTGTTTCAATCATATCGATTACATAAATATATTTGTATATGTACTTGTGACCTAGTTAATTATAACTTATTTGTTGTATTTATTGAATTGTAGTTTTAATCTAACAATTGTCTACCCATGCACGAAGTTGCATCACACATTTCTGACTCCGTTTCCGTGAGGTGTTGCAATGATTGCATTTGGTTTGTTTATGTCACAATGAAAATTTCCACGTATGGTAGTCTTGTAACAAAAATATAGACTTAAGGTAGATGTTATAAATAACTGAAGTTAAGGAATTCAAGATTTTTGTTTAACAAAATAGAGTTGCTATTTTTGTGTATATTTGCTTTGATTAGGTGAAATTCCTTAGATCATCTGAAATTGTATATATTTATGTAAGAACAGTGATAAAACGAATCATTCAAGCTAATAACGCTATTGAAACATAGTTAAATAGTCCTTTAACATATTTTTTTATGAAGTGCTGAATTTACATAAACATATGAAAGCAAAAGGATTGCATTTGGTTTGTTTATGTCACAATGAAAAGTTCCATGTATCGTAGTTTTGTAACAAAAATATAGACTGATTAAGGTAGATGTTATAAATAACTGAAGTTCAAGAATTCAAGATTTTTGATTACCAAAATAGATTTGCTGTTTTTGTGTATATTTACTTTGATTAGGTTAATTTCCTTAAATCAACTGAACTTGTATATATTTCTGTAAGAACAATGATAAAACGAATCATTCAAACTAGTAACGCTATTGAAACAAAGTAGTTAAATACTTTAACATATTTTTTTCAAGAAGTGCTGAATTTACATAAACATATGAAAGCAAAAGGATACAATTCGTCACATGTATGCTATACACAATACCAGGGTCTAGCCGTTAGCCCGTTAATATATAACACCATATATAATGTAAATATATTGACGACATTCATCACATATCCGTCGTTAATTGTTTTTGGGAAAAATTAGTACTCGTTATGAAGTTTTGATCTTTTAAAGATCTTATTGCATAAGTACGTTAAAAGGATATGTAAGAGAACTTCAATGAGTGGTACAAACATTAAGAGGGCTTATTTAACTCATTTTGTTTGTCTTGTTCTATATCCAAACCATTATTATTTCTTCCGCTAACTAAATTTGCATGATATTATATCTAGAAAAAATAATATATAAATCTTACATTTTGAAATGTTACTATTAAACACTTGGTGAAACCCTAGGAAATGTTTCAATATGCCTGCAATTATTCCAACATCCTTCTAACCACGCATGAGACTATTTGAAACAAACGCATGAAAATGTGTAACTTTATTTTTTGGTATTTCTAACTTAATAAGATTTTTTTTAATATAGCAATGTTATATACAAACATGCACTATTTGTTCGTAGAAGTGCAGGGGAAATGTTTCAACTATAACTCAAAGTTATATATACCAATTATACTGTTTATAGTCTCAATTATTTGATTTTGCCATTTAGTCAAAATATTCGTTATGTAGACTTGTAGTACATCACTTCACTGAACATCTATTTACTTACATTTTTTTATATAAGAAGTGATGTAGAGACTATAAATCATGGGTTGTAAAAAAAAAAGAAAAAGAAAAAAGGATAAACCAAATCATGGGTTGTAGGCTCTGATCGGGAACGCGAATGGCGCTAATCCGACGGTCGAGTTGAGACTATTGCCTAAAAAAAATCGAGGATTAATCGAAAATTATGCGGACAGAATTTTTAGATTGTTTACTATGTTATAAAACATGTTAATCTTTAATTGTGTATAATATTAATACATTTTCATGTTTAAGATTGTATAAAACACACAGATAGAATATATAAACTTAATATAGTGTAATTTTCATCAAAATTATGAATATAAATGATATTTATAAAATTTTAGATCAAATAAATAAATAAAAATATTATTAAAAATAAAATAAAAATAAAAAATATATAGATTAGGCGGCTGTCTAGGCGGTCATTTAGGCGGTTTAGACGGAAAAAATCGGATATCCAATTTTTTAAACCAATTTGACATAAATCGGGACAGAAAAATGACGCGTAGTGTCCAGAAGGCCGTTAAAATAACAGTGATAAGAGATGGACCACACTAGTCCCCCTCTAGACCTTGCGATTGGGCATTAGCGAATGATCAATCTATTTTTCTATTCAGTCAAAGTAGGTCAGCCAAAAATTCAACAACCGAGGGCCACGCTCATCATTTTGACAAAAGTTTAATTCGAATACTTATAATACTAGACTATTATCGATCTGTGTGATGTGATGTGTGTTTTTTACACGTGAGACAGTTGCTGCCTCTTAGTGTGGTTATTATAACTTGCATATATAAATCATATATGTAAAGATATCAGTTGGGCAGTTGGGCTAGTGTGGTCTGGTCCGAGTCCAAAGAATTTCCGGACCATCTTAACAGAAAATTTGGGTTGATAGTTCACTTTGGATGGACATGTCAATTAGGATCGAAGTCCGACAGTCCGAACCGGCCCAGCCCTAAAAGTTACCGGGCTTAGGCTAAGTTTCATAAACAAAAAAAAATCAGACCTTTCGGACTAAACCCATTTGGGCTTTGGGTATTTTGGACCTCAGTCCGTTTGGGCTAGGACCGACCCGAAAACCCAAAATTTAATATTTTAGGTTAAATATTATCATTCTTGCAATCAATACCAATATTAGTATTGACATATTATTTTAATATTTTTATTCAAACTCTAATAAAACAAATATAAAACTTGTTCATTCACTTTGTTGTTTGATCATTACAAATATCACATTTTAAATTTTGCAAATGTACCTTCTTCTTTTATGTACAACATGTTTTTTTTTAATTTCAAAATCTAAAGTATGAAACATTTGATCAAGTTTATAATAAATTTTGTTCTCTTATATATTTAGTTTTAATTTATATTTGATTATTTAAATATTATTAAATTTGGTTTGTTTATAATATATTTTTAAAGCATACAAAAAAAGTAAAAGATGAAAAAGAAAAGTTGAAACTCACTTTATATTTTAAAACAAAAAAATGAAACTGTTTTAAATGAAAATTCACATGTATTAAGAAGATGGAAGTGACAATGACAAATTATTTTTCGAAAAGCCCAAAATAATCCGCAAATCCCTATAGCCCTATAAAGACCGGGCTGAGCTTTGAATTCTAGGTCCAAAATATTTATGGGCCGTGCCGTGCCGGACTCAAATATTAACAGTCTTAGTGGGTTTAGGCCGGACCGGGCCAGGCCAGCCCGAATTGACACCCCTAACTTTGGATATGTTTCGATTCAAAATAAATAAGTTAGGACCCTATTGTTGGAGATGTTCTTAATTACCTATGAATGTTTTAGCTAAAGTGAAATAGTAAAAACTCACAATATTCAATGAATTATAAATTCAACCTATGAACACTTAGAGCATCTCCAAAAATATTCTATAACTTCAAATACGAACTTTTTTGCTCTTCAAAAAGAAATTTCAAAACTTCAAATTTGAAGTATCATATTTTTATTTGCATTTTACTTTTTACAATTGCATATAACGTTTATGATTCTTAAATACTTGGTTGTTTATCGTTTTAATCCTTGAATTTTTTATATTTCATAAATATTTCAAATATTGTTTTTCATAAATTTAAGTTTTAAAGTTAAATAAAAACCTTAAAATAAGATTTAAAATATTTTAAAATTAAATTCATACAACAACAATATTACAAAAGAAACTTAACAAATGTACTAACTTATCATATATGAGAGTATTATGAAAATAATTTTACAGATTAGTGTGGTATTTTACTCATAATTTAGATTTTAGTGTAATTTTTTTATTAATTAATATTGATGTACTTAGGCGTTTAGTCGGGTTTTCTCTGGGGTGTCCGGATTACCTGGATTATCAAAAAATTAATATTGATGTAGTATTTTTATATATGTGCTAGTTATTTATAATATTGTATAAATTTAAATTAATTATGATAAATATAAGAAACATAATATAAAATATAAAAAATTGAAGTTTAGTTTAAAGTTTTGTTTAGGAGAAAAACTTCAAAATAGAGTTTTTTGGAGATACTCTTGTGCCAATTCACGTGTAGTTGTATCATGTCATGTCGTGTGAGTAACCGTCTATTTACAGTGGACGTTTTCTAGGGGTTTCAATATAATGGAAAGTATACTACTTTACTTTGACTAGAAAATATACATGATAGTATGAACAATATGGATAGCAACTTTTTCAGTAACGTTAATATTTCTTTTTTAACATTTATAAATGAAAAATAGACCCGTCTTTAGCAGAGTGTACTGCATATATACAATTATACATTATTATGAACAAATTCAATAAAATAAAATATTCAATGTAAAATTTAAAGTGATTTGTATTAAAATGATAATCGCATAGTTTCCATAAGCCACAAATCATACCTACACGTTTTGCTTTTCTTTTTGAGATCCTTTAAAAGACACAAAAAAACTGGCCAAAACTATGGAAACAGGTTGCTCTTCTCGTGATGTGAAGTTTTTGTTATTACTGTAGAAGTTCTGAACTTTAGTTCCATAATCTTTCGTAGATCCATAATATGCTATAGTCCCGAAGTCAGCTATTTGAAATTCTAATTTTTAAAATATCACTTCTTACCAAAAGTAGTTTACACTACCAACACTTTGTTGTGATATGAAGTTTACCTTTCAAATCTTTTTTTTTTTTGCTAAAAAGTTTACCTTTTGAAATTTTGTATGCTCGATTTTCATTATTCAGAAAAATAGAATTTTAACAAGTTTCACATACACTTTTAACAAGACATTCCAAACAGATTAGATCTAGACTGAATCTGTTTTATACAGACAAGGAATGAATGTGATCTAAAGCGGGTAAAACCAATCTCATATAACCGAGAAAGGCAAAAGATAGAGCCAATGAGAATCCAAAACAGGAAGGGAGAAAATCTGCAAGCTGCAAGCATAGACCATAGCCAGCAACTGATTACATTTGCCTCCATAGCTCAAACTATGTTTATATGTTGATGATAAAAATGGAAGAGATCTTGACCATAGCCTACAACTGATTGATTAACACTACTAAGATCACTTTCTAATACATTTTGACAAAGAAATCTGTCAGTTTATTACTTTAATTAATCAATAATTGTACAATTTTGTAACAAAAGCATAAAAAAACAAGGCTGATAATATAATTCACATTTTGTAACGCTTCTTCAAATTAAAAGGTGAGTCCAGTCTTGACAATAAGAACAAGAAAGCTCAATAGATTTCTCATACTTGGCCTCTCGCTCGGATTCTCCCTCACAGCAAGCTCAGCCAACTCAGCCAACTTAAGCAACGGCTCAACATTTCTAGGCAAACCAATGTTCCTATCGATAATCGCGGCAGCTTTACCTTTCCTGATCAAAGGAACAGCCCATTCCGCGACCCCGGGAGGATCAGACTCTCTATCGTTAGCTTTCCGCCCACTTAGCATCTCAAGAAGAACAATACCAAAGTCATAAACATCACCTTCTCTATCACTCTTGCTTGAGTCTCTTTCACTCGAGCTAACCAATCCAAAATCAGCAATTCTTGCACACATTTCGCCGTCCAACAAGATGTTAGACGTCTTCACATCTCTATGAATCACCGGAGGATCCACCTCGTTGTGTAAGTAATCAAGCCCTCTTGCAGCTTGCAACATAATCTTCAACCTCATGCTCCAGTCCAGCTGAGAAAGGTCTCCATGGAGATGATCATGGAGCGTACCGTGCGGCATGTGCTCATAAACCAAAAGCCTTTCACCCATCTCCGAGCAGTATCCCAAAAGATTTACAATGTTGTTATGCCTGATCTTGCAAAGAACCTCTAACTCGGACTCGAAACCTCGGTTGTTGGAATGAATAATGGTCGCAGCATTGGCTCTCTTGACCGCGACTTGAACCCCATCAGACAAGACAGCTTTGTAGACAAACCCGAAGCTACCTCTCCCCAGCTCGTTAAACTCTTTAAACCCGTGAGTCGCGTCCTTCAGCTCCGAGAGACGGAAGATCTTGGTCTCCCCTAGGGAGACAGCGCTCGGGAGAAGCCCCGTCTGAGGAACAGGATCAGGATCAGCTTCGACAGAGTTCTTGTCGAAACAAAAGCAACAAGTCATCCTACTCCTCTCTTCATCATCTCTTTTACTGCCTTTAGTCATCCTCGGAATGAAAGATAGACCAACCAACATAACCAAGAACCCCAAGACAGAGCATCCAATGATGATCACAAGCCTCCTCACCTCTCTCTGCTCGTGCTTACGCGATTTCTCGGCAGGGATCTTGCATACACCGTAGCAAGAACTGTTCTGACATAACGAACAAGGAGTGCATACCCTGTCCGCGTTAGGGTTACAACCACTCGAAGGGAAGTAGCCTTCCAAGCAATCAACCCCGCAGCGTAAGCAAATGTTTAGGTCATGAAACGAGCACAAGCTCGTGAGCTCAGACTCTTTTAAGATACTTGCGTTGAAAGCAAACCATCCATCACCGCAGTTACCACGAGGGGAACACACCCCGGGGCTGCATAGCTCCAGAGGAGGACTATAATCCAGTTTAGTAGAATCATGAACTCTCCAGCAATCAAGAACCAGATCAAGCTCCCTAACACCACACGTAGTTGAATCTGAAGACGAGATCGCAACAAAACCTGAAGTGTTAGGAGCTGAAGAGGAAGAATTCACGTTTCTTCCCCAACACGCAACCCCGTGATCATCCTCTCTGATACCACAGTAATGATCAGCACCAGCTGAAAGAGAAATAAACCGGACCCGGTTCGGTACTTCTCCAAACTCCGTCTCATCTCCGAAGCACTGAAGCTGACCTGACTCTTTAGAGACACCACAAACAGAGTTTCTCCCGGAAGCTAAAACCTCAAACCCTTCTCCCTTGTCGGAGAGACCCAAACCGTTTGACTTTGGTCCCCAACAGACCAACTCTCCATCTTTAGTAACACCGCAAGTAAACCCATCTCCCGACACAATCTTACGAAACATGAGAGTGTCTATGTAAGGATTATGAAAAGACGAGTTCCAGAGAACACCAGATGTGTCCGTATACTCCCAGCAATGGACAGGACCGTAGTCAGGACCTGAGTAGTACAACCCACTTATAGCACAGACATGGTTGTTACCGGAAGCGATACTCGAGTAAGAGTTGTACTGAAAAGCTTTCGGGACGAGGTTTTGAGAAGGATCTTGAAGGTTCCAGCAGAAGGCACGCGAGGTGTTGGAGGTGATGGCGCAGAGGAAGCCTTCGCCGCCGGAGAGAGAAGACATCGCCGGAGGTGAGTAACCGGAGATTTCTCCGGGAGAGTGGTTCGTGTTGCCTCTGTCCCAGCAGATGACTTCTTGCTTCCCGCTTGCGTCGATGGCGCAGAAGAACCCGTTTGAACCGAAAGCTGCGGCGATGGTTCCCGTCGAGCCGTAGCCATGGACGGTGATGAGAAGTGAAGTGGTGATGAAGAGGAAGGGGAAGAAGATGATTATCTGCATTTCTGAGGTTTTGAGTTGATGAAGGTTGAGGAAAAAGAATCGATCTGAGGGAGGTGATTGAGTGAACATGTTAATGAATGCAGTTCTTGTTTTATTTTAAATTGTTTTATAATATAAATAATAATAACGGAAGTGAGCTGTTTATGTCTGCGCGAAGGTTCATTGGAGAGAGACATTCATGTTACACAAACTGGTCAGGGAGATGGAACATACCAGAGAAATCATTTTTAGTTTTTAAAAAGAAAAATATAGAGTTAATGAAAATGTACGGACAATTACTGTAATTCTTATACAGAACTTTAATGAATAATTTATGATAACAAATTATATAACTTAAAAAACTTGTGGTGTCTACAAGTCACACGTATGTGAAATTTATTTTTGAATTAAGACAAGACTGACAGTAAAATTAATTTAAGCCATTTAAATTTGTTGAAATTCACGTTTAACTTGAAAACTATCTAAAATGAGCTATTATGTAGTTTGACCACAAAATAAACAGGACTACTTATGTATAAAATATATCCATATGCATGTTTACTAAAGTACGTACGCAGTTATAAAGAATCTTTGTTAGGAGTAAATACCAAGAGATAATTATAACAAATAATTTGAAGTATTCTTAACAATTTGAATAATTTTTGGAATGAATTATGACACCAAATAGTGCGTAAGAAATGCATGTGGCATACTGATTTTTCAAATAACAACTCGTTGTTAGTTGTGCCTCGGTTTAGATACCCCAGGTTAAAAAACACAAAAAAAAAACAACTCGTTGCACAAAAATATTACGTCAATTATTATATAAATCGATACACTTTTTGTCTTAAATTCTTTCCAAATTTTAACGGGCGCAACTAGATATAGAAAAAGGGTTGATATTTTTGACTTTGCATTTAATCATAACTCGCACATGCCCTTCTCCACGTGATATTTACTTAAACAGTGCTGTTTATTGTATGAAATCGAATAATACCTATTAAAATATCCTTATATTGTGGAAGCCCCTTAGTCCGACTAAGCGTTCATCGAGCCTTCTACACCAGGAGGTCCGGGATTCAAATCCTAGAAAACCATATTATAAAGATTAAGAAGAAAAATGGTTACAAGAGGTCTTCAGCATGGTGCATGGCGTATCATCGAACATGGATTTCATAGAGTGGCTCGCAGTGATGCAGACAGACGTGTATTCTCTTATGATGGTAGAATTATCGGCTGTAAAACCGTCTTTTTAATATTTCTCAACGTTATAATAGCATAATTAATTAGACGTTAAAAAAAAATATATCCGTATATCATTATTTTTTTTTCCTTTCGAACATCCATATATCATTTGTTTTCGTGGATAAAATTTGAATTAGTTACCAAAAAATTTGTTGTACGAAATCGAATAATATCTATTAAAATATTCTTACACCATTTTTTTCAACCTCCATATCGATTTCTTTTATTTAATTGAAATATGAACATATTAAGTTTCAATCTGGATGATACTGCAGTAACTGTAAAGTTGATGTAGGATTTAGTCCGTAAATTTTTTGTTGTATATATATTGTAATTATAAAAATTAAATAAAAACAGAATTTTTTAGTCAGAAAAGACATAAAACATAAAATAATTTCAGAATTATACCGTATAAAAAATAAAATATTAGTTAACAAAGCTCTTACAGCTATTTTATTTTTAACTTTTGTTTTAAAAATTAGTAAAAATCATAACTGATAATTTTAAAAACTAAATAAAGATTACAGTTAAAGTTAACACAGTCCCTAGTTTACAAAAAAAAAAAAAAAAGTTAACACAGTCCCACCAGTCACTCCGGTTAGCTTTATAATCAAACTATCATGGTGAGGGTTGGAAAAACAAAGAGTAAAAACCATATATAAGTTCCATGTCATTCCCGAGCGTAAAAGACTAGATTATAAAAAGAGGATGAGCCTTTTATACTTATAGATTACATCACCTTTTCCGGATCACAGATTTTTTTAGTTTAAAAAAAAACTGTGTCCCCAATTGCACGGACAATTTGCCAGAAGACCTAAGCTGGAGCCGGAATGGAGAGATTATGGCACCTTAAATACCTCTCCTTCCAAAGTAGATTCACGGTTCTTTGGGTTTCTAGGCGTCCCAGTAAATTAGAGCTAGGCTAAATGTCATTTTCACTCTCTGTCTCTTAGTAAATCACAGCAACAAATGTATAGCTTGCAGTAGTTCCAATCATGTAATTATATCTGAGTTGATGTTCAAAAAAATTATATATGAGTTAGTTGCAACATTTAATGCGTTTGAGTTTACATTCTATAGGGACTTTAACCAGAGCCGGCTTACTAGCGAAGGCGGCCATTGACACCACTCCAGAGTCTGCTTAAAATCCAATAATATTAGGGATCCAAATTATTTTCACTAGCGTATTTGATCTAGATTTGGACAGCACTAAAGCATAATAACAAAAAAATGAAAGATAAACTAACTATGGAGCCTTAAAAAAGTTTTGCCCAAAAGGCGCCGTTCATATCAAGCTGTCTCTGAGCTAAATAAAACTTTGTGTTTGAATACCTATCTCTCTTCCTTTTACCTTCAATCAAACTCTTTAGTGGGTTCATTTTAGTACAATTACTCTTTCTTACTTTTTGGTAGAACCGACCATGAGATTTTGGAAGCTATAAACGATTTAAAAAGAATTTCTATAGTTTGCGGACATGATTTTTAATACAAATTTGGAAGCCTATATATATATATAATTTTTTTCAAAATTTTTGAAAGTTTGAAGCGGATATTTCATCCGGTCCTGTTTCTTAAAGAGTAATAGATATTCCTTAGAAATGACTATTTCTACATCCTAGAGAAACAGTATATTTGTGAATTGACCGGGGCGGGGGCGGGGGTGGGAGGGGGGGGGGTTGGAATTTCATTTATAGTTTTCCCCTTATCATAGTAAAATAATTGCAACATTTAATGCGTTTGTTTCACGTACCTTATATGCGGTACTCACCAATCTTGCAACTGTTTTTGTTATAATAAGGTATAGTCCGGACTGATATTCAATTAATTGTTTAGGTGAGTACAACCGTCAAACGGTTAACTGGAAGTAAAAGAGCTTTGGATCGTAACCAAATCTACAAAGAGCGAGTTTAAACTATTTTTCCAAATCCTTTAAAATGGAATCTGTTCACTGTCAATTCAGAATTTAATTATAGTGAAAAGTCAAGTCTCTTGTTCATAAAAAAAGTCAATTCTCCTGTTATGTGCTTAATCATATTAATATGTACATTAAACTCCAACGAAAAACTACGTAATAGCATGTGAGAGAATAAAAAGAAGAAGAATAAAGCAAGTGTTGGCATAATAATAGAAGAAGATCGCACAGGATCACACAGATTTAGAGCAATTTTGTTGAGATAACACGGTGTTTGCTGTTTGGAACGGCGAGAACATCGGCTTGTGTTAAGTGGGCCAAGTAGATTCTGTCTTCTCTGTCTGTTACTCCATCTTAGATACATTCATCTTAAATATCATACATAATACAGCCCACTTGTGTATTTTTTTTGTCATTGAATTACAGGTGGTTCTTACACATTCTTCTTTTAACGTGTATCTCATATATCGCTAAGACGCAAATAAAACTCCCCATTATTACAAGGAATAGTTAGCAATTAATTTCACGCATTGGTGGGTTTGTGTCCGGTCGTCACGGGAGAGTTACAAAAATTGTAGATTTGTAGGTTAAATACACTGCACATATTTTTTTTTTTTAAATACACTGCACATTGCAGTCTGTAGAAGTCATTGTTTCATGCAAAATACAGACCAGATCAACCGTTAACCTTTAATTTGTATCTGATTTTTAAAGAGATTAAAACAGAGATTTTAGCATACTAAATAATAATAAAAAATATTCATTAGTAACTAGTATATCATATTTAACTTACACAAAAATATATAGACTATATACTTATCTATTGACAAAATATTTAGACTATTATCTATCGGCTCTATTAAATTTTATCACATATTTTAATAATTAAAAGCATCGGTTAATAATGACTGATGTTAAAAGAGTTCCTCAAAACTATTCTATAATTGTTTTAAAATAATTTAATCTCTCTCTTCTCTTTTTATATTTTTCTCCATTTCTCTACTTATAGAAGCTGCTTGAAAACTAATTGATCCAAATGCCCTCATAGGGTGAGGTATAAACCATTTTAAATTCAACTTTTTAAAAGAGAAGACTCCTTCCAACAAGATTTGAAATTGTGATCCTTTAGAGCAACTTTAACAATGAGTTCTAGTAGAATTCTTAAAATTAAAAGAAAATGAAAAAAATAAAAACATGAGAGAGAGTGCATAAAAGTTCTTAAGATTGAACTTTTAAAAACCTCATAGGAATCCAATATGACAGAAGTCACTCAATTGTTTTCTCACTTGATTAAAAAAAAAACAAATCTTAATTATGTAATTATAATAGTGATATTTTTTTTCTTTTATAACTCAACACATATTTTTACCGATAAAGATGCTCTTAGATGATAAATAATCTAAGAGTTCTAGTGGCGTTTATCAATTTTATAGGCCATTTTTAAAGTAACGTTAGTTCTATAAATATGGTGGGTTTAAGTAGTTTATGGACATTTCTTTTATGCAGATATTAGTTATTTTTGGCTCAATTCTTCTGTTGTGTGTTTGGAGCCCTTGGATTTCTTGTAAATCTAGAGAGAAAGTGTATTGGAAACAGTGTGTTCATTGTATTGACAACGTCGGATACATATACTCGTTACAATATCTTCTCATAAGATTCAACTATATCTATAACTACTCAATCATTATCTCTAATACATGATACTTATCTCTACAACCCAACATATCTCGATCACCTTCTAGACTGGTTTAGTAGACCGTACTAAACCGTACCACTCTTAACACTCCCCCCTCAAGTTGGTGCTGGTAGATTGCGAACAACCAACTTGTTCATTAGATAGTGAAATGTCGAGCTTTCCAACGCATTTGTCATTATATCAGCTAACTGTTGAGTTGTCCGAACATGTCGCATCGTAATCAGTCGATCTTATACTGCATCTCTAAAACTGTGGCAATCTGACTCGATGTGTTTCGTCCTCTCATGAAACACTGGATTGGTGGCGATGTATATAGCTGATTTACTGTCGCAGAAAATCTATGTAGGATCATTGTGCTTGACTCCCATGTCTGCTAGCAAGCGCTTTAGCCACTTCAGTTCTCGCAGGGTTGCCGCCATTGACCTATACTCTGCTTCTGCAGAAGAATGCGACACTGTATCCTGTTTCTTAGTTTTCCACGAAATAAGTGAATCCCCCAACAAAACTATGAATGCATATAATGATCTTCTCGTGAGGGGGCACGCTGCCCAATCAACATCGCAGAAAGCTCTTACACGAAGATCACTTACCGCTTTCAACATTATCCCTTGTCATGGACAACCTTTCAGATACTTAAGAACTCTCACCACTGCATCCCAATGAGCTTCTCTCGGTCGGTGTATCACCTGAGATAAAACGTGTACTGCATAACTCAGCGCTGGCCTTGTGATTGTGAGATATACGAGATGTCCTACCACCCTGCTGAACCTCTCTGGATCCTTATACAAAGGTCCTTTATCAGCCAACAACTTGTGGTTCTGCTCCATTGGAGTTGATACCGGCTTACAACCCAACAACCCCGATTCAGAAACTATCTTGAGAGCATATTTCCTTTGCGTGAGGAACATCCCCATCGGTCCTCTTGCCATCTCTATACCAAGAAAGTGTTTTGCCTAGATTCTTCATCTTGAAGCAATCACTCAAATATGATTTGAACTTCATCATCATGCTCAAGTCATTACTCACAAGTATTAGGTCATCTACATAGACCAAAACTCGCAAGCTTCTTCCTCCTTTGATAAACGTGAACAACGAGTAATCAGAATAAGATTGCTTGAAACCAAACTTCTTGAGGGCAACAGTAAGCTTCGCAAGCCAGCATCTTGGAGCCTGCTTCAACCCATAAAGAGATTTCCTCAACTTACACACTTTCGTTGGACTATCACCATAAAACCCAGGCGGCATCTTCATGTATACTTTTTCCGTCAAATCTCCATGCAGGAAGGCATTGTGTACATCCATCTGATGTATCTCCTAATTTTTCGCAACTGCTATTTCCAACAAAGTTCTCACCGTGGTTATCTTAGCAATCGACGAGGAAGTTTCGCCATAATCTCTTCCTTCCACCTGTTTGTTCCCACATACTACTAATCTAGCCTTAGGCGTTTCCATCGTTCCGCCGACATTGAACTTGTATTTGTACACCCACCTACATGCTAATGCCTTCTTCCCTTTAGGTAGCTCTGTAACATCCCAAGTTCTTTGCTCTTCCAAGGCGAGAACTTCAGTCGACATTGCCCCATTCCATATAGGGTCTAACATCCTTTTTCCAGTTTCGCAGTTCCACATACGATGAAATCGCTGCAAGAAACGTTTGGTGTCTCTCAGAGAACACCACATCAGTAATATAAGCCGAAATGGGATAAAAGCACGCAGAGTTACCTTGACTCGTTTCTGAGTTCCGAGACGGAGCAAGATGAACTGGAGATGTGTTATGTTTATCGGGAGCGCAATGCGCATTGTATGTAACGTAGTCACACAGTTTTACGGAAGGCCACAAAACTCGTTGACCTCTCCCAAGACTTTCCTCGTGAACTTGCTCTGTTTATGTGCCTGCAGGAACTACATCGACTTGTGATTCTGTTGCTATGTAAATCTAGAGAGAAAGTGTATTGGAAACTATGTGTTCATTCTATTGACAACGTCGGTTACATATACTAATTATAATATCTTCTCGTAAGATTCAGCTATATCTATAACTACTCAATCATTATATCTAATACATGATACTTAACTCTATAACCCAAACATATCTCGATCACCTTCTAGACTGGTTTAGTAGACCGTAGTAAACTGTACCACTCTTAACATATCTGAAGCCAATAAACTCTGGTCACTTTCTAAGTGCTTTCTAACTTCCGTTTGAAATTTTTTGTTAATCATCTTACCAAAAAGCCCGCGACAATCCATAATGCTGAGAAGAAAAAGAATAATGCTGCAAGGATATTTTAATAGGTATTATTACTTGATAATGGGCCTAGGCCCATTACAATCAAACCTTATCTCCGACTCCCGGAAGCTCCTCCTCCAAAGGCCAACGTGGATCACTCCTCTCCGCCACATACAAAATTCGAAACAAAAATCAAAATTCAGACAATGATGATCTCTCGCTGTCACTCTTCCATGTCTCTAACCTAACTTACTTTCTCCGACCAATATCATGGCGTCTGTATCGCCGCCGTCACCGTCCTGCTCAACCATACGCACGCCAGTTCGACGCTCGCCTCGAACAGGAGGAGCTTTCGCCGTTTCTGAATTGAGGCGATTGAAACAAAGAAGAGCGGTTCTGCCACCTGTCGCCGTCAGTCTCGGCCACGTCGCCGATGTTGTGCGCAATGACGTTGAGTTTCTCAAGAATAAAATCGGCATCGGAATAAAATGGGCCAACGTGGCTTTCCGCGTCCCCGAAGTGACTAAGTCCGCCGAGGAAGTGTTTTGGCTCCGCCATCTTGAGGATTCAGCTTCTCCGCCTCTGGAGCAACCGTCTTTGCCTCAGCCTTCATACTCAGGTAAAGGTTTTATTTTCAAGTATTTGTAGCATTAGCCTCTTAGTTAGATAGCTTGCAAGTTGCAATGACAGCAGATTTGGGGACTTTAGGGTTGGAGTGTTAGGGCAATCTGGTTACTTGATCAACAAGAATGCTTGTTTAATAAAGGACTAGATAATGTGTTAGTTGTAAGTGAAAGCAGTTTTGATTTGTGCCTCAAATGAGCTTAGAACTAGCTCATAGAGCTTTACTGTGCAAGAGCTAGAAAGGAAGAGAAAGAATTTAGATTGCCTTCAAGATGCAAAGAGGATTCGATTCATTGATCTTTCATACAACAGAGGAAAGACAGTTGCTTTGTGGCAACCCTCAAAGATGACATTACACAATATCATAAGAAGCATATCTATAGTATAGTAATCTACTTGGTTGAACCCCTAGGTACATGGGCTAATTGACTTGTCATGAGTAACAATTTACAAATAATGGGCTTCTTTGTATCCTTCAGTAGTAAGCATTTGCTGATGCAGTTTGAACCGTTTGGCAGGGCTCACTGGGGTGGATTTGTTAATGGCTGATGTCAAAGCCTTGGAGGCATATGCTGGTTACATTTACTGCCTCTCTAAGATGTGGTCAAGACCCCTTCCTGAAGTTTATGATCCACAAGCTGTTGCAGATTACTTTAATTGTAGGCCGCATGTTGTCGCCTTTAGGCTTCTGGAGGTATTTGTCAAGAGTTTTGTTTCATTCTGCAACTAATCATTGAATCATTTTAATGTTTGGTAATTATACTTTAGAGATATTGATGATCTCTGATGAGGTTTTCGTTTTTGTATCTTCCACTGAAACTAAAATGACCTCTAGTTACCAAACTGTTTTCTTTATCATAGTAAAATTTTTAAGAATACTAATTTCAACTCACTTTAGTATTCTTGCTTTCTTTGAGAGACAGAAGTGTGGATGTGGTTTTAATTTTATTTTTTAATTCTAATGTGTAGGTATTTTCTGCGTTCATGGTTGCTGTCATCAGATTACGGACATCATCGGAATCAGACAAAGGCAAAAAATTGGAAGCTTCAGGGCAGAAATTTGGGATGGTACTGAAAGAAACCATGCTACATTTGGGCCCCACTTTCATCAAAGGTTTGGCGACTCACATCTTATTTTGAAGTATCAAACTATCTATCACTCACCATTTACAGTTGACACTTTGCTCTGTTATGAATGATGCTTCCTTCTTTTCTGTTGGTTCAGTTGGTCAATCCCTTTCCACAAGGCCAGATCTCATTGGGACTGAAACCGCCAAGGTCAGATAGAAGTTATGTTTATGTTCTTGCGTTTCTAAATCTCTGACTGTGTTGGTTTTCATATGTTATTAACTAGAATATGATTTGGAACTGCAGGCACTGTCTGAACTGCAAGACAGAATCCCTCCCTTTCCATGGCCGGAGGCTTCAAAAGTCATTGAAGAGGAATTAGGAGCTCCTGTTGAATCATTCTTTAGCCAGTTCTCTCAAGAAACTGTAGCAGCAGCATCCTTCGGTCAGGTATTTACTCTGGTTTCTGTCTTGCAACAAGTAAGCATCATATGAATCAACATGTTAGAGGCAAGACTAATACTTGATATGCTATTTTTGTAGGTCTACCGAGGAAGGACCCTCGATGGTTTAGATGTTGCAGTGAAAGTTCAGCGTCCTGATCTGAGACATGCAGTGCTACGCGACATTTACATTCTGCGACTTGGGGTTTGTGTGAAATCTACCAACTGTTCTCAAATCATTCTGCTTGAATAATGTATACATATATGATGTATCCTTTTGTTGTTGCAGTTGGGTGTATTGCGAAAGATAGCAAAGAGAGAAAGTGACATTCGTGTATATGCTGATGAGCTTGGAAAAGGTTTGGCCGGAGAATTGGACTTTACTTTAGAGGCTGCCAATGCATCTGAATTTCGGGTACTGGCCATTAGGTTCTTCTTTTTGTCTAGACAACGTTAAGAATCAAAGTTAATGCTTTCTGCGTCTTTTGATAGAGAAGTAGCTTCCTTTACCTCTAAGTTGCTAGTATCTCTATCTTCTTTCCTTTAACAGTAAGCGTCTTGTTTACTCTGACTGACTAAAGTACTATGTTTCTTGAAGGAAGCACACTCACGGTTTTCCTATATACGAGTTCCAAAGGTGTATCAACATCTAACGCGCAAAAGAGTTTTGACCATGGAGTGGATGGTTGGTGAAAGCCCAACCGATTTACAGGCAATAACTACTGGTTACTCTGAGAATGACACTCAGAGTCATGAGAGACGAAAACTGGAAGCGAGAAGACGTCTTCTTGATCTGGTAAGTTAATGTCATAACAACCTCCTGATATTCTATTTTATGTTTACTACTAAAGGCATGTGGCTGTTATTAGATTTAGTTTGACATTACTACAATTGTGGTCAGTGAAAAAAAAGTGGAATCAATCTTGCAGTTGCCTTCTGTTGGTGGAATCAAAATTGCATTTTCAAAGTAGTTTTGTTTTGATTTTTTTTTTAGTTGTTAGTACCATTTTGTTGGAATATACTATGCTTTAATGGCTTTGATATCTCTCTTAAAATTTTATTTTATAGGTGAACAAAGGAGTAGAGGCAACTCTAGTACAACTCCTTGACACAGGTATCTTGCACGCAGATCCACATCCTGGAAATTTGCGTTATACGACATCAAGACAAATAGGGTATCTCCTGACTCATTCATCAGCGTAGCTTAAAAAAATCTGACTGTGACAAAGTGAGTTTTATTTGATAACAACGTGTTTCTATGCAAAGGTTTCTAGACTTCGGTTTAGTTTGTCGGATGGAAAGGAAGCATCAGCTTGCCATGCTCGCATCAATAGTGCACATCGTGAATGGTGATTGGTCCTCTCTTGTTGAAGCGTTAGGTGATATGGATGTCACCAAGCCAGGCGTCAATACCCGTCGTTTTACGCTGGTAAATATTTGGTAATTCAAATATTACAATGTATTGTTCTTATAGATTTGAAGAAATTGCTGTTCTTATATCTGAATATGGTTCTTAAAAATGATAATACAGGATCTGGAATTGGCGTTGGGAGAGGTTGAACTTAAAAATGGGATTCCTGATATCGAATTCACTAAGGTGAGACATGTTTTTCAAAAACAGTTGTAAGTGCGCCTCCATTGACCCAAACAATATATTTACTCATAGCTCATACAAACGACAATGAAACCAATCTTCTGAGTAAGTACTAGTGGACTCGCTAATTTTTATATGAATGCTTGTAATTTTTCCAAGGTGCTTAGTAAAATAGTCCAAGTGGCCCTGAAGTATCAGCTACGCATGCCACCATACTTCACACTTGTCCTGCGTTCTCTTGCTTGCTTGGAAGGTACTTGTAATCCAATCCTTGGTTTCTTTTTGAATGATGGTTTTGATTTATCGTGGGTAGAATAAATGAAATACCACTCGAGCATATATTGAATATGTCAAGAGACAATCCACCTTTTGATCTGGTACATGCATCTGCATGGATCAAATTTATGTGTGTTAATGTTAAATCATACATTTTCTCAACCTGGTGTCCCTTTGTTATATGACTGAGGTAGATAACAATAAACGTTATCCAGGAAGTGATCTTGGATGACAGTATAGTCAGATAGATAGCTTCATATTTCATCTCTTTCTAGCTATGCTTGGTTTCCATAACATGGCGATTTGCGTCATGCTTTTAGTTGTATTCATGTTTTTCCAGGTCTGGCTGCATCTGGAGATCCAAATTTCAAGACATTTGAAGCTGCATACCCCTTTGTGGTTCAAAAACTCCTCACTGAAAATTCAGCGGCAACAACGAAAATTCTTCATTCGGTAATACCATAAGTTTTTAGTGCCATTTAAGGGACTTCTTAGATTCACAGCAAAAGGAAAAAAAAAACATTGTTTACAAAACTAAGTCTGGTCTCTCTGGAATTGACGCTTGTTGATTTTCACTATGCATTCTCTTGTAGGTAGACTGAATCAATTTTTCTCAACTTTTCTGTTGGTGTCTGTAGGCAGTTCTTAACCGAAAGAAGGAGTTCAGATGGGAAAGGGTTGCTCTTTTCCTGAGTAAAAGCTCTGTGAGGTATAGTGAATCAGACATTTGACCCTCATTATTTGAATTATGTCTAGTTATTTTATGGCGCTGTTGCATAAAGAGGTGTGCTATGTAATATGAGAGATGAGAAATTTGGTGCCTCTCTGTTTATTATTTGTTAGTATTTATGTCTCTCTGTAATAACATATTTGATACCTACTCTAGGAAAGGTTCGCCATTGGTAACACCATCAAGAGATGAAACATCTGTTCATAGCAGTTCCAATCAAACGGACAAAGATGTTGACACGGTAAGTCTGGTCATGAAGCTTTTGGCATCCAAAGACGGCGTGGTTCTTAGAAGGCTCTTAATGGCTGCGGTTAGTTTCTACAGCTGTGGTTTAAGTCAATATGCTTTATTTCTAAGGGAAAGGGTCTTTACGTTATGGTTCTCTGCTTTGATAAACAGAATGGAACTTCACTGATCCGGACATTTATTTCGAAAGAGGCACATGCCATCCGCCAGAAACTTTGCACAATGGTTGCAGACACATTGTACCAATGGATGGTCGGAATCTCCGGAGTTAATTCCCTTAAAGTCATCTCTCTTCCAGACCCACCACCATCTTCAGGAACCAACATTACAGTAAAAGATTTCAAGAGTTTGATTGAAGACAAACGTGTCAGAGTGATACTGAGAAAGATACTTGAATCTGCAAAGAGTGACCGAATGTTGACGCTCAAATTCTGCTTGACGTCCTTTGTTATGTTTCTCACCGCCTCTGCTCTTGCTTGCCATCGGTTTGTGATCTCAGTCTCTGAAGGTTACGTCAACTACTTGTCTCTGTCTGCACCTGTCGCACTTCGTACCTGAACAGAACCAGAAGCATCTGATGTATATTGTTGTCAGGCCCCCAGGTAATATAGTCCTTGGTAGAAGGGTGAGATTCCATAGAAAGTCTCCAAGATTCGAGTATAGATTTGGCTCCATGTATAATACTATCAAACAATTATTGTCGCAGACGTAATGAGATATGACTATTTTATTTTTTTCTGAACAAATGAGATATGAGTATATGTTACTATTACAAGCATCATATTCGTGACATCAAGAACCTTTTTCTCTGCTTAAAAACGCTTACCCACAACAGTATGTTTTGGAACATAACAATAGCAAATTTGATGAGAGAGAGGTCATTTAAAATGAACGTTTTGATTTTTGTGCTGACAGCAAAAATAAAGAAGAAAAAAGAACGAGATGTGTTCATTTCAAAGTTTATACCATTTACAGACTGATCAAAAGTATAGAACTCGTATCACTTCTTAAAAGTAAACTCTGGCAAATCAATCTTGACATGCTCAGTAGTCTCTTTCTCTTCTTTAACAGGACTAGTTACCTCAGCATGCTGATGCTGACTAGCTATATCAGCATGCGGATGCTGACTATTGCTGATATCAGATTCTGCAATCTCAAGGTGGGGAGAGACATTTTGAGATTCAGGATCAAAGAAATGCTGATGTCCATGGCCATGGCCACCAAAATCAGAGAATCTAGGAGGAGAAGAAGAGGCAGTGAAGCTGGTTTGATAATCAAGGCTGCGATTATGACTGTGGAGGAGATGCATAGGTGACATGCCATGTGTTGGCGTGGCAGGGCGGCTAGAGTGAGGTGTGTTGGACCCTGAGGTTCCATGTTTGGACTGTTTCTTGGCTGTCTTGTGCCATTTTTTCAATGCATTGGCTACCCTGTCATTGAATATGGTCGGCCTCATTGAAGTTCCCATCTGAAGTTACAATTAAGTGTTAGAGAATCCTACATAGACAACTTGAGACCTAACAATACGAGAAATGCATCAATCTAACGCATTGCCATTTGATGTTGAGTTAAAAATATCTAAACATGTTGACATGATATCACAATTAAATTTGATCTATACTAAGCATGTTATCGATGCTAGAGTTTTTTTTGTTAACAATGGAAGTTTCGCCTTTAGGTCCATAATTTCTTCGAGGCTCGGAGTCCGCATTTAGATATTCCAATTAAAAAAAAAATAACCCTTATTCCAAAGACGGTTTGAATGTATCAAACACAACTTTTAACAGTTTGGGTTATATACCTGAGTCACAAGAGCATAGAGGGGTAGAGTGATGTAGCTGCATACAACTTGTATCAATACCCTGTCGTATACAACAAGATGAAGTTCAGTAAAGATACTTAATATATGTTAGTGTTTTATGTATTAGTTGAGGAGTTTACAAACCCCATGGTGATCCTGAGTGCAATATCTACGGTTTTGTGGTGGAAGCAGTTCTTTAGTGTGAACTCGTACTGCAAAATTAATAACAAAACCAATCATCAATTTAATTTATTAAAAACAACCTTTTAAATATATTTTTTTTAGAAGAGCGGGATTGTTACTCACAGTGCTCCAGACGAAGAAAGCCAGTTGAAATGCATTCTGTGAGGAAAATGCATAAAACTATATCTTATAGAAAACCCACAGCTCAAACATACATAAAACACACATATGATTGATTAAATTAGTTAATACCGTGAAAAGAACCAAATGAATGAGGAAGAGAATAAAACGAGGACGACCAAACCAAAAGAGATCATCACCAGGTTCAACCACAGGAGCTCCTTTAACCACATCTCCTTTATCTTGAATCCTCAATCCTAATTTCGATATTATCACTTGAAGTTTTGCTCCTACTATTAATATCACCTTCATTTCATTAAACATACTAAACCCTCATTAATACTTATATCACGACTGCATAACAAAACCAAATGAAAAGTTTGAAGTGATGTGTTTGTAATAACTTACAAACAAAGGGATGAAAGGCAGCCAAAAATAGGATTCCGATCCTATTATAATTTTTAAAAAGAAACACAAGTTTTTTTTTATCAATTAATAAATGATTTTATTAATTATTTAAAAAGATATTATAAAGAATTAGGACCAACCATGTGTATTAGTCAGTATGAATAAGACAGCAATGCACCATATCACCGGGCTGCATTTCCATTCACAGACAATAACTTATTTGATCAAAAATTTGTAATATTTTAGAAAATTAGTTAATAATTGGAAGAAAAAATCAATTATTTTGATCTAAATAAAGAAAGTGACTAACCTTATACCGACAACAGCCTTGAAATCTTCTTCCAGAGATCTTTGAATGTACTTTTGGAAATCGAAACGAGCTTCACTTCCTGCTGGCATATGCGCCTGCACCCATTCAATAATTTTAAGAAACTTAAAATTTGATTCTAGAATTGAATAAATTGCAGCTTTATATATTTTATTATAAATTTGGTGCTTTTTGGATGTAGTTATATAAATTTTTCTGTAAAATTTTGGTTGTAGGTTTAAAAAGATTTAATTATTTACTTATAAAATTTTCAAAGTTAAGATATAACTTATAAGTTCTCTAAGTATTTTGTTTTTAAGCTAAAAAAAAGATAGCTTCAAAAAATCTTTCTAAATCATAACTGGAAGAAGTTTATGCTTTAGAAAAAAAAATTCACTGTAGAAATATTTTACAACATTACTACACCACTTTCCCATCATCAGTAATATTTTTTGGGGATCAAGACTAGTAAAATGATTATTACTTTTTTGAATAAATATATATTACTCACCATTATAAAGCCATGTCTTAGTGTAAGATAATCCACTTTTGTCACTGATCCAAAGAACTGTCTGAAGAAACATGTCTGCATGCTCCCCATTTATCCATTATTTTTTGTAAGTTAAAACCAAATTATAGGGAAAAAGATAAAGTAAATTTTTAGAACATATAATAAAAACTTACAATCCAGAGGGTAAAGGAAGACTTGCTCCATATATTCAAATGTCTACGTCCAAATGATGTATCTCTTGCAAATCTGAACCTCTCTGGATCTACAATATGTAATTGCATTAAATAAGAGGAGCACAGAACACATGTCGTTAACAATAATGATGGTACGGTCTTGCGTTAATTTGTTTGTTGCAAGTCAAACAAAAGGCGTGGTATTATTGGATATTTTACACAGATCTGATTATATAATTCAATAAAAGTATATGAGCATGAAAGATATTAGCTTCTATAAATATCAGTAAATTTTGATTCGATTTGTTATTCGTTTCGATTTGAATCGACAAACTCTAATATCCATAACTTTGCAAAGCAAAACAAATACTAATATGCAACATTCTTAAAAATCAAAGTAGATTACAAACATTAATATTTTTAAGGAACATATATCTAATCTGATCCTACTATACATATATACATATTATATATATATATAAATTAAATAAATAATATATTTTATTAGTGTTTTAAAAAAATTAAAAGTAATAAAAAAGATATCCAAACACCAATTAACTATGGATCAAATCGGATCAGATAATTTATTATTCGAGTGAAATGAATCGACTCACAAAAACCTTTAAAAATCAGGATGTTCCATTAGAGCAGTTCCAACCATAGCATTACGAAGGAGTTCTAAAACTTAAAAAAAAGGAGATAAAATCAGAAAAATAAGAGAGAGACTTAGAAAAAGTTCTTGAAGTAAAACAATTTAGTACCTTTTAGGAAACTAAAGCAACAGATGTAAACTTTGTTAGTTTTTCAAAAAGTTCTAAGAAATAAATATATATATTTTTTGGTAGGAATAAATATATAATTACATGATTAGAATACTAATATATTTTTTTCTTTTAGAACCCTTCACCACTTCCACCGTTAACGGTGCTCTTAGTGTCCAACCGAGATATGGATGAATAAGCAAATCCAAGTGATACGTGATGATGATGCTAACGTTGCCAAAGTCAAAACACCGACGAATACATCGTTATCTGAAAATACTCATTTTTGTTTTGTTTTCTTTGATGATTACTGCTGCCAAAAGAAACTCAATGGAGATGAGATAATGGCTTATATGTTTGTGCTTACCATTGGCATATTGGTATTCAATTGTTTTGGTCTCTCTTTCCCATGATTTCCATTTCTTCATCTGCATATTACATCACGAAGTTAAAGACATACATAATTACATATATACATACACACATATATATATATATATATATAATTATATATGCATTTGTGAAAGTTGTAAAAATATCATGTACCTTGGTTTTCCCCAAAGCATAGGTTATAATACAGTAGAGAATATGAAAAACAGCGAGCACGAAGATGAATATATGCAATTGGTGGATACCATACGCAGATATTAATGCTACTTTCCCCTGAAAATAATAAGAGAAAAAGACAAAAATATCACTAAATCAAGTTTTTGTTCCCAAACTAGCACTCAAAGTCAAAACTCACAAAAATAGCACTTAATATTTTATCAAAAGTCACAAACTTAGGGTTTAGAGTTAAAGGGTGGGGTTTAGGATTTAGGGTTTAGGGTTTAGAGTTTAGGGTTTAGGGTTTAGAGTTTAGGATTTAGGGTTTATGGTTTAGGGTTTAGGGTTTAGAGTTTAGGGTTTAGAGTTTAAGGTTTAGGGTTTAGGGTTTAGGGTTTAGGGTTGAGAAATGAGGTTTTGGGGATAAGATTTCAAATTTTGAAAAATAAAAAAATTAAAATTCTCAAAGGATAAACTTAGAAAAGTGCTATTTTGGTCATTTTAGTTTTTGAGTGCTATTTTTGTGATATAAACTTAGAAAAATGCTATTTTGGAGATTTGGCCAAATAATAATTCACAAAAAAAAAAAAAATCAGATTCATATAGTATCTGTTAAACGAAAAGGAGGAAGAATTTTTTTAAAAGGTTAAAAGTATCAGTAATTAAAATATAAAACATGCCTTTTCTGCGCATTTGTCATAACCCTTGGTGGCTAAACTTCGACGAGGACTATAAAAGTCGTTGAAGTCATAGTCTTCAAGAACCTCACGACCATCGTCAATATAATCTTTACCATATTTAGCGAGCTCTTGTTCTCTACTGCAAGGATGCCAAGTCGCAGCAATTCTTTCTGGGATGCAAATTTGGGAGACTGGTGATTGCAATACAACAAGTAAAAGCGATATGAATCCCAGTAGCATCAATTCTATTTTCACCACAAACCAAAAACCAAAAACCAAAAACAAACAAAAGTTAGTTGGAAGTCCAAATAGAAAAAAAGATAGGTCATATTGTGATACAAAGCTACATCCAAACCTATGATAAATAATCTTTATAGAAGATTAAACTTGCCTGCTTTAACCTTTTCAAGAGCTTCATATAAAGCCTTCTTGTGCTTCCTTTTAAACCACTACAAAGATTGAAAAAAAAATAAAAATAAAAGACTATATGGGAGTTACGGACTGACTTTTGATTTTCTAGTAAAGAAAAAAAGAGAGATGATGTAATAAGCTTTGAAGGCCTTATATAATGAAAGTATCTTGTAGTTTCTTATCACTTGGAGAAGAGCAAACAAGAGAGAAACAAAGAAAAAGAAATATACGTACGTGACCAATAAAGTGTAAGAAATATTCGATCATGATAGAGATGAAAAGAATAACGAAGCAAACAACAGCAAGAGCCCATGTTGGTGTCTCTTCCAATGATCTATCTTTTATTGCCATTACTTTCACTTCTCAAAACTCTTTTAACTTTCTGATCATTTAAAGGGCTTCACAAGTTTTGTAGATTAGGGGAAAAGGAGAGAGATAAAGTGATATGGCTTTTGTTCCTGTTATGTCCATATATATACACATGTTAAAACTTAAAATAAAACAAGGTATTTTTTATCATTAACAAAACAAGATTCATATACACAAGACTGTTATTTAATCTTTGCAAAGAGAATATACCAAAGACAAACAAGTGAAAGCTGCAATATATATTATTTATAAATAAACAGGGGAACGAAGACTTTTGACTAATTCTAAGACAATAATTTGTTAAGGTTTTTTTTTTTTTTTTTTTTTTTTTTTTGAACACAGCTTTCATTAATACTTAAACTTCCGGATTACACTTTGAAGAATAGACAATCCTAGCACTAGAAGCAAAACAGTAAGACAATACAACATAACTAATAGATGTAGAGAAACCTCTAGGATAAATCGACAGCGAATTCAGAGAACAACTCGAATGCGTCAAGGTAAATTTCACAGCATCGCCGGAAAGTTGAAACATAGTCACATTAAATCGTGACGTTGATAGCCAATCCACACCTCGGAATATCGTCGAAACGAAACCCGTTGCATCTTCAGGCCCCGTACAGACCGCTCCGCAAGATAACAAAACGGTTAAGGATTTTGGCAATTTCATCTGCTTTATTGCAGGAGAGGTGACACTTCTCATGAGAAAGGTCTTTGATGATGGTGCTGATGAACCCACCGGCAACCACGACGATGAAAATCTCTTTAGAATAGACATATATGGCGTTATACGAACTCTAGATCGGACCAAAGTCTCGGTGAACCCACCAGAGATCATTGGTATAAATAAAACCAAGGCCGCAAAGCAATTTTTGGGCCTGGTCCTCTCAATAAAATTAATACTTTGAGAGATAGAAACTGGACTGATACCTCTTGAAAACAACTTGGGCCTGGCCCATGTAGAAGAAAGGTTAGGGCTGACGTCTGCAGCCTCACTGGATTTGAGCTTGATGGGAAAGTTGTGTGCGGCGGAGCTTCTCCAGCTACGAAGCACTTTGTCGCCGGGATAACGGTCTGTGGCGCAGGGTGGAGGAGAGGAGATCGTGATGGTCTGGCGGATGGGGGTTGAACAGCCGCCGAGCAAGAAAACGGAGCCCCGTTTACAAAGCGAAGATGATGGACTGCGGCGGCCTGAGACGCTCAACACGCCTGAGCTTTGAGCTTTCTTCAAAAGTAGTTCAGATCCGGAACATTCTATGGAGGTCCTCACAGATCTGGAGCTCAAGTGAAGTCCAAACTCAGAGAAGGGAAAGCGGTGAAACAATGCGCCACTTGCGCAAGTGGAGTTAGTTGCAAGGTGAAGCTCAGAGAGCCCTTCCTTCGAGTCGTGGCGTAGAGAGGTGGTTTGTACAGTTTTTCCGGGAACCCCCGGTATAGAATGCAGTTCTGGTGGTCTCAAGAACACGAGCATAGACCATGAAGGTCTTTTTAATGTTGAGGACCCCAGATCCAATAATGATTGAGAAAGCGAACAAGAAACATAATGGAAGCTTTGACTTGGAACAGAAAAAGACATGTGGAAAATGGAGCGGAGGCGACGCCGGTGAAATTTTGCTCCACCGGCGTCGGAGAACGTTTGTCTTGAAAGGTGCGTCAGAGAGAAAAGCCTTAGGCGCTACCCAGTCCGGCTGTTAAGGTTATAATATGAAAATGATGACTTGAGATGAAGAGGCTTTAGGAGTCTGGTAGCATTGTGTGAACGTCCACATTGCAGTCGTTATGAAAAAGACCGAAAGTTTGTTGACGAGACCACGTTGATCATGATTGTATATGGACATGACTTCAACGAAGATCAAATAAATGATTTTTGGCAGTTATTACGAATGTAAGTATTTGTAACTAACCAAATATTTATCTTTCAACATATCAAAGATGATTGAATGAGATTACTACAGATAAGAATTACAATTTCGTACTAATTAGTATTGAGTATTACGTATATTCTAATTTTTTTTGTCTAATTAAACTTGTGATTGTGAACCTTGATTGAAATTTCAACAATCTTTATCTCAAACCAAATACCATACAAACTCTTGGTCTCCAACCTTCAACAGAACATGACACACATATTATATCAATACACACCAACAGAATTATCAACTTAACCTTTGCAATACCATTAAGAATTCTCCACCTAATTTCTTACAAGATCATTACGAACATCTAATCTTTGTATCACCATTAGTAAGAAGCTGTCGACATAACTCGTCGGTACTCTTAGTTGCGAGATCATCTTGAGGATGCTACTCCCACAACCGAACATCAAAGATCTTTTGATTGCTTTCTGCCATATACCTTTTCTTTCCATCCATGTAAAGCTCCTCGAACATGAAGAGTATTTAACCTTTTTGTAGATTTTTGTTATTTCAATTTTAATATCAATTGTTAGAGGGGTTTTCAAGTATAGACACAACTCTATCTTTACTGATTAGTATGATAATATTTATTTTTAAAAAATAATGCAAAATCCACATGGATTTGTTTTAGAACTCATTTCCGATACTCATCAGAATTTGAATTTACTTATATCATAGACATTATTCGTCTAAACAATTTCTTATGTAACTAAACGATGCATATTAACGTGGCAATAAGAAACATTGAGGTAGCATTAACGGGAATATCCCTTGTAGTTGAATATATATATAAGCAAATAAGTTACTCAATTCTTGTTCACCATAAGACAATTACGCAATCCTTATACAGTTTACAAAATATTCTTTTGACACAATGAATTACTTAACGTGAAGAATATTTTCGTTTGGGGTTGGCTAGGTAAATGATCAATGTTTCTATGCCATACCATGGATTTTACTCTCGGAAATACACTTTTTAGCAAGTTTTATAGTTTTTGATGACTCCTAACATGTTATATTGTTCACCAGGATATAGTGCTGCAGGACTTCAATTATAAGAAGGTAAAAAATTTCGTACATATGATGATGTAATTAAATTGTAGATTTTCATTTCATAAAGAGGAAATTTCTCAAATAAAAACAACAAAGGATTTGATACAGATCATCTCCCTCTCGTTGATTCGAAATATAATACTTTTAAATTTTATTAATAAAAAGAAAAAACGAGGAAAGTTGATTTTCTTTTTGTTTTTACTATAGAACCTCTGAGATATTCTTTAGGAGCTAGGGCAAGCTTATTGATAGTATTTAGAAGGGATATCTAAAAATTTAAAAATAAAATTTATCAAAAAATGAAGAAAGAGATAGAATTTGGGCATAGAAAGTTCTCTTCTCAGATTTCTAAAAATAAGTTTTTAGACCCCTTTGACATATGTCACATAATAATTAGTAGCTTTTCTTTATTTCTACAAATTTAATTGAATAATTAAATTATTATACATATAAGAGTATAATATTTATTTAGATACTACATAGGGTATGTAACTAATGGAGGTGCTCTTATTAGTCAGAGGCCAGAGCCGTGCACACCATGTACTGAAAGAAAGCTTTTGTCTCAGGCCCCTAATAAATATAGTTATTTTAGGATCTCAACTTTCAGTATATCTATTGCAGTCTAGTGGTTAAGAGATACTCCCTCCGAAATAAGATTTTCTAGATTTTTTTCTTGTTTCACAAATATAGATTTTTTATATTTTTAAAATACTTTTGTATACGAAAAACATTAATTACAAATATTTGAATTGATTATGTTTAGTTGGTGAAAAATAATTAGAAAGTGTATAAAAAAATAAATAAATAATTAAATTGTAAACATTTATTATATTCTTAATAAGCATGAAATCTTACTCTCCATACGGAGGCAATATGTTTTTCTGAGAAGGGGCCGGTTCCATTCATTTTCTCTATTTTTTTTTTCTTTTGAGATTTGCCTTAGGCATCATTTGGCCTGAGCACGCCACTGAGCCATTTGTTAATTTGTAAATAGTTTTTTTTTTCTATAAACAATAAAATTAAAATTAAAATTAAAATTTTTTAATGAACAATATTAAATTAACAGTATTTCATGCTTTAGATATTATTAATTTTCGGGGTTGCTCTCGATAAAGATATGTCAACCATTGTCATGACTCATGACTAAAATTTATTTTCTTACTTCCAATCTCGATGAACCGTGAACATATTAGTACGTAACGTAGGGAGTACGTGATTGTCAATTCAATTATTCGGTAGGTGTCCACAAAATAGCACTTAATTTCTATTTTATCCCCCCCCCCAAAAAATTTCGCAAGCAGATAATATACTCTTCTGTCTTGGAGGCGTGAATTGGGTGGGTGGTCAACTTAATCCTAGTGAATAACACAAAAAATCTAGATTAGTTTATTGTAATTTTAATGAATATATGAATAACACAAAAAATCTAGATTACTTTATTGTAATTTTAATGAATATATATATTGTAGGAAAATATAAAAACTGTAACTTACAGCAGGTTTATCTGGGAAATCTAGAGGGAGTATCTGCTATGTTTTTTTAAAAAAATAACAATAAAGATGTGAGAAAGATGTAAGATGTTAAGAAAAGTTTTCATTAGCAAACCTCTCAGATATGGATTGTAACAACTGTCACCAAATTGTTGGTTTAAATTTTGAAAGAAAAATGAAAAGTTATTTATTATTTAAAAATTATTATTTTTCCTTTAAGAACTTGCCACGCTGATCTTAGTCTATCTAGGGATGAATACAAATCGAATGTTTTTTTGAGATTTTCCAATCCATTTCGTCTGGATAATCAATTACAAATCTGACTTGTAGCTATATGTATATCTGAAATTTATATTTTAGCCAGATATCCGATTTAATTCGTATAAACAAAATAAAAAATAAAAAAGAGTATATAATAATAATATTTATTAAAAAATAAAAACTTATTTACTTTTTAAATTATAATAACTAAAATAATCAATTTAATAAATATAAATATTGTAAAACTTTCATAAAATATAATAATTATATAATTTATATAGATAGTTCTTTAAATATATGTATATGCATATAATGGATTGGATCAAATATTCGTTCTATTAGTATTTGTAATTTGATTCGTTTCTTATAGATATTATATATTATTATTTGTTTTGCTTTGAGGAGTTACAAATATTCAAATTTTTCGCTTCGACTCAAAACATATAAGAAATCGATCAAAATTTACAGACATTTTATCTAATCCTAAATTTAGTGATACATGTTAGTTTATTGCATGAGACTTGTCACTAGCTAGTTTAATAACATTAACTAGATTTTTCACCCGCACATCTGTGCGGGTAGATTTCATTTTATAAATATATAACGGATACCATCGCAAAACTTTAAAAGATATTTACATTTTAGAGTTATATATGTGTAAACCTATAATGTTATTGGTTATGTTTCTTATTCGATATTATTAATGTATAATGATTTGTTTTACATATTTTACTTTATTATTAATTGTTATTATATATTAATATATTTTCGAGTTTGGTAAAATAAATTGAGAATCTTCTTAATTTTTTCTAATTTTTACAGACTGAATATAATACATTTTAAAATTTTATTTAGTTTTACTATAAAACTGATATTTTCTTAGCATAATTTATATTTCTATGTTATTTATTTTAGTATATTGTGGGATTTTATAAGTAAATAAATTATAATAATAATATATTATTAATTATGAAATCAATCGCTGCATTAATTTAAAAATATTTTAAAATTTTATTAAGATTTTGTTAGGTTTTTTAACATATTTGTTATAAGTAAAAATAAAATTTAAATTTACAGTTAAAATTTATTTATTAATATCTATATAATTTATAAGATTTCTTAGAAATGTTATATATCAAATAGATTAACTTAAATAGTCAAATAGATGTAATTGATGAAATAGACCTAGTATGATTTTTTATGGTATTTCTTTTAGTAAAGAAGATATAGAATATAATTATAAAATTTGGAAAATAGCATACACTTTTATTTTATTTAGTTTTATAATAAAATTTTATTTAATTTAATGTATAATAGTATATATTATTAATTACGAAATTAATCAATGGTATTAATTTAAATAAAATATTTTAAATTTTTAGAAATATTTTGTTAGATTTTTTCTCAATATTTTGTTATAACTAAAAATAAAATTTAAATTTACAGTTAAAATTGGTTTATTATTAATATCTTTATATATTGAATAAATTAATATAAATAATTAAATAAATGTAATTAATGAAATGGACCTAATAAGACTAGTATGACTTTTTTATGGTAGATAAAAATGGTACTTCTCTTTTAATAGAGAAGATTTTCAAAAGTTTTTTTTATTGAAAGTGGGATTTGCACTTGTAGCAATGTGCATCTTAAAAACCTTGTTTAGTAGAATTGATAACAAAATAGTAGCAATATGATGTAGAAGTTGAGACGGATCCATGTGGTAATTAGGGGTGTCAACTGACACTTTTAAAATATAGAATTTTTTTGTAAGCTAGACAAGAGAAGTGTAGACAGCATAAATTTATATGTATATATACTATAATAAAAGGGTTATATGAGGAATAGGGAGGCTGTCCACGTCGACAACAAAAATCAACCAATGAGAAGATTCATTTTTGACACGTCATCTCGGCTGTGCATTGTTGGGCTTCCTTTATTTTTTTGAGCCCAAATATTGATGTCAATGGATATTGAGATGACTGACGAGACCGGAGCCACCGAAGAGTCTCCATAATTTCACGCTCTCGAACTTGAGGTGGGGGAGCCAGCAGACACTTCAAGTGCATGAAGATCGATGTTTCCATGAGTTCCAGCTATCATCGACTCCGACGGTGATCTTCGTCTTTGCGATTCGCGGCTCCTCTGTTTCGATCCCGTTTCGGTTCGGCGAGTCTCCACTACATCATCATATTCGGCTGCACTAGGTTCAGTCCTTCCCGAAACACCGCCTTTTATCCCGCGGTTTATATCCTTTTCACCTTGCTATCAGATTGTCTGCTCAAATATATTACTAATCTAAGATCCACATTCTTTTTGTTATTTTTTTGTTTGGCTCCTTTATACTGCTCAGTGATCCTTTTTCTAGCTGATTAAGAGGAACTCACCACTTTGGATCGAGAAAGATGAAAATGATGACGGCAAAATTTAATTGATTCCACTTTGAATTCGAGCAAGTTGTTTCCTTTCCCGAGTTTTTTCTTGGGTTTCCACTCAAACTATGCTAAACTTTTGTTTTCTTTCAGAGTGGATCAGCACAAGAACAGATTGAATCATCAAAAGCTTGAGAATTGTGAACCAGAAAGGAAAGCAGCCGACTTTAGGTTGAGTACTCGGCCTTTCCTCAGTCTTGTGGAGAAGAAATGGTTGGCGTTTCAGGTCTTCTTCTCTGTCTTGCATCACTCTATTTGAGGCTTTTTTATAAAGCATCCTGTTTACTGAACTTTGGTTTTTTTCTTCTGCAGTTACTTCTTGCTGTGAAGCAGTGCCATGAGAAGGATATATGTCATGGTAAGGTTTGATAGTTTGTGAGTATATGATCCTCATGATGGTGAAGTAAATTTGTGATGTGTGTGAATTTGCACCGTTTTTAGGTGATATCAAGTGCGAGAACGTCTTGGTCACTTCCGGGAACTGGCTTTACCTTGCTGATTTTGCGTCCTTCAAACCTACATACATTCCTTATGATGATCCTTCAGACTTTTCCTTCTTTTATGATACAAGGGAACGAAGGCTTTGTTATCTGGCTCAAGAGGTACTATAGAACCATTATCAAAATTATTCCTTTTATTTGTCGTATCGTTCTATTTCACCTCTGCTTAGAATATTATTATGCTGTATTTATTTCTCTTTTAATAAGCCCTTTGTCCATGGTACATTTCGGAAGTTGCCGTTACTGGAGTCAGATTAATGATCGAAGCGGAATACTCATGGGGTTGATATGATCCCTGCTTAATAGAAAGGTTCTCCTCTTAATATTCCCTTACCTATATTTTCCAACTCTGATTTTTGTATCAAATATTAAAGATCTAACTTTTGAGCTCACATAACTTCAACTTTGCATCTACATTGATGTTGGTTAAAATGAACTTAATTCAAGGTTCTGGGTTCGCTATTTCTTTACTTATATGAAGAGGATCTTTAATCTACTTCACATGATTTGGGTTTAGATTGTGGATGGAATCACTTTGTTTTAAAGTATATGGTCCGAGCTATGTGGGTTTTAGAGCCACGAGATTCTTAGTGTTCTGTCATGATCAAATCTTCTTTCTCTGAATGTAATTGGTGAAAGTTATACAATCTTTTAGCTTTAAAGATTGTCATTGATGTGTCAAAAAAATTCTTAATACATGAAAAACGTTTACACTTTTCTTATCATGAAAATACATAAATTTTATTACTTGGATCGTTGTTGCTTGCTTTTATGATTATTGTACTTGCTTTATGAGCTCAAGTTGGTTATACAATCACAGGTATTTGATCTTACATAACTGAAAGCCCATGAATTTGGACTTTACGGTTTGACGTGTTTGCAGAAAAACTAGATGAATGTGCCAGAGAGTTCAAAGAAAGGACGCATATCATGGTGAGTAATATATATACATCTTTAACCTTTAGGTTATGGTTATTAGATTTTTTTAAGTTAGTGGCAATGATGATGATGATAGGTGGCAGGTGGTGATGATACAATTGGTTCGGTTGTCTCGATACAACTTGGCTCTGTACGCTCTAAAAATTCTTCAATCCAAATTGTAACAAGAAACATCAGGATTCTACAAGAGACGAGCCAGGTTTTGATTCGTCTACACTGTCGATATGTAGCTTTCGTTTCTCTGATTGACGTAGTTTTTAATATCTCCATTTGTTTATGATGCAGTAATTTTCTTCGTTGGTAGCTTCTTTCTTTGCTGCAGTGTATGTAACAAAATCGAAAGAGTTCTTTCCCCAAACAAAATTAGAATTCAGCTCAAAAGTTGTAATGTGTGCATGTGCTAAGAATGTATATCGCATGGAGACAACATGTCTGTAAGACATTCTGACCCTCAGGTGATGATGAGGATAGGTGACAGGTGGTTTCACTGGCAATGATATGAGGATAGGTGGCAGGTGGTGATGGTATAGTTGGTTTGGTTCTTGGTTGTCTCGATGAGAGACACAGAGAATGGCATGATGCTTTTGATATACACAACTTTGCTATGTAATTTCTACAAATTCTTCAATCCAAGTTATAATAAAATTATATGTTTGATACATGGATAATAATTTGATCATTAAATGAGAAAACATGATGTTCAACCAAAAAAAGAAAAAGCAAACATAAGAAAGTATAGCTGTAACAAACAATACTAACTTTTATATTGTGTATCTAATTAAAACATTTACTCTATTACATTGAGTTAATTATTTCTTCTTTCACAATATCTAAATCAAAATTTAGGGGGAAAAGTATAACAGAATCAGAGTACCAATTTTTTCAAAAACAAATGTATAAGAGTACAAAAATAAATCATGATTTTTTTGCTGTGTATAATTATTTGCTTGATGACATATTCTTTGATTGTTTAGAGCATTTCCAACCTCACTCTATTTTTCAATCTAAAATAGAGTTTAGAGTAAAAAATGCTCAAATGGTATTATATTTCTCACTGTATAATAGAGTGAAAAATAGGTTTACTCCAAATGTAGAGTATTTTTTTTTTATGTTCATCATTCTATTTTCTACTCTAAAATAGAGTAACTCTATAATAGAGTTTGAGTTTACTCCATTGAAGATGGTCTTAGGTCTGGAATATACGATGACATATTCTTTGCTATGATATGAAACTCCAATAAAATTGTGCTAGAAATGTAATACTTTATTAATTTATAACATTTTGTAAAAATATTTTCAAATAGCATGAGCGACATTTCCAACAAATAATTTATTATAAAAAATTCAACAAATGCTAAAATAATTTACAAAACATAATTGGTAAAGCACTAAAAATTAAATTAAGAAAATTTCATTATAAATTGAATATCTAATATAAACTGAAAACATAGATTATAAAACATCATTTTTTGTTACAAAATATATAATAATTATTATTTATGACATTATTGAAACTTTTATATTACTTTAAAGTATAATTATTTATAATTTTATCACATTATATTTGATTTTTGACTCATTTAAGTTGGAGGTGGTGTATTATTATCGGAGAAAAATTAGTTATTGTAATAATATAAAAATTTGATACTCTTAGAAATAAAAAATATATTAGTTATTATTATTTCAGATTTTCTTCAACTATATCAAATTGCAATAGATATCAAATAGAAAAAAAATATAAATCATTACATTTTCTTTAGGTTTTTAATTTAATAATTTTGTGTCTAACAAAAAAAATGTGAATGGTCTTTTCAACTCAAACCAACAAAACTGAAGTAAATTTATTATTTTTTTTATAAAATTAAAATATATTTTAGTATAAAATAGTTTTAGTGTAAATTTAGTTTTAGTAATATAAATAGTGTAAACAAAACCATTATATACTCTGCAAAAATAGAGAAACAAAAATAGAAGAAACTACAAAAGATAGGGATGATGACTGCAATGTGTGTGTAAAAAAATTTGTTGAAATAAATTTGAGATTTATTTAGCAATTGCATGGGTGGTGGCAATGATAAGTAACAACTAAATTTAGTTTGGCCTTCCAAATTAACTGAACACTGATTAATAAGTTATTTAGTTAAATAACAATTGAATACGACAGTTTCTAAATTTATGCAAAATTAACCCAACAAATTAGATTGTATCCAATGATAAAAAAAAATTATTTTAGAATGCATTTACAACCAAAAAAGAGAAAATAAAAGCTGGTAGTAGATGAGGAGGACGATGTCAAGAAAGAAGGGCATAGGTTCCTCACTTAGTAAGCATGACTGAGTGATCTTATTTTCCGACAAAGAAGCTTAGCTTATTTCTGAAGGAAAAGGTCAGGTTTTTGATAGAAGCCTGGTTTTTTCAATGGTTTGGTTTTGCTTAATTATGTCATATTTTCATTTGTATTGTTTTCTCATGAACTATGCCGAGGTTTGGATGACAATACTCTTTTGTAGTTTTGGTTACAGTTTGACTTAACTTATCCCTGATCATAAGATGGTTCGGTTTTGCATAAAAATAACAGATTTAATTCATGGGCTATGTTAAACAGAAACCATGTTAACTAATTTCATTTATTCTATTTCTGCTGAGATTTCATCAACGCTATTTGACAAATTTTCTACAGATTTTTTTCTTGGTCACTTAGAAAACATTTTCAATATGTATATCAAACCATGTTTGCCTAGCTGTGAACTTAGTTAGACCAATTAACTTAATTTCTCAAGTGAAATAAACAAAGTAAGAAGCCTGTTAATATGTTGGTTTGTACTTCTTTTTGAGGACCAAAGACCTATAAATGTGAACTCAATAATTCTAAAACCATAACAATGGTTAAATCATTTGTAAATTTATCAATTATTTAACATAAAAACAATCAAAATAAAATAGATTTCTGAACATTACTATAAAGTTTAATAATTGCCAGTCCATTTTTCTGACCATTCTATATATAAATTCCTAAAAAATACACAACAAATTGTGAGTTTTAACCATTTTGAATTCATTAGAAAACAATTGATACATAAAATAAATTTAAGATTTCCAAATAAATTTAGAGTTTTCTATTATTTTATAATTTATAATTGATTCTAATGTACATTTACAAATACAAATGTTAAGTTATGAATTCAAGTTATAAATTCTACAACTTTAGAAGATAAACGAATAATTTAATTTGAACTAATTTTTTTATTCAGTTTGGTTACCAACTTATATGTATTTTGATATAGAAAGAAAAAAAAATTAAATTTTAATAATTTTAAAATTTAGTCAATAAAATCAATACAAATAATTGCAAATTTGTTTAATAATTTATATAGCATATCCAGTTTAAGTATAAAATATGTAGTCAAATCTAAACTCCATAATAAACTAAAAAAAATCTTTAGTGTTTTTAATTGTATAAACTGACATCTCATAAACATGAGTTCGACCCCTCTTGTGCACCTTTCTTGTTTTGGTTTTATCCATTATATATGGACTTTGGACCCATTCTATTTTGTCCTTTTTAAAGTCCAAGCCATAAAAAGCCAATTTTTAGTTGCTCTTAATATGCTCGAATATTTAATAAAGTGATTGACAGAATCGTAAATGATTTATATAAAAAGTAGTATATATAAGATTTTTTTATTTTAAAATAATATATATAATATATTTGTAATAAATATGTTTTAATAATTTTTATATTTTTTAAAAAAATAGAGAAGTTGCCTTACATAGTTGGGAGAATTTTAAGTTTACTACAAATTTGATAACACTTTTCAAGATAATTTTTAAAAAATAATCATTTTCATAAACACATTTTCACAAAAATCAAAATGACTATTAAAGGATAAATGACAGTTATACATTTTCCTAGATATATACTATCTTTGTTCTTTAAAAATAGTTTTTCTAGTGTTTTCACACATATTAATAAAACACGTTAAATCAATTGATCTTTCAACATGGGTGTTAAAAAAAAAGATGCATAATTGTTTTTGCAATTTTCTCTTTCCGATAATTTTTAACAAATAGTAATTCAATAAATTAAAAATAATTTTCTAGAATATCACAATTTCTGCATAGAAAAATAAAACACAAATCTTTGTAAAACAATTTTTTTCTTCTAAAACATCTATCAGGTAGAACAGATGGTGTACAAAATAAATAAATATTTAAATAATAAAAAATTCATTTTTAATTTTTTTTTTCAAAACGTTTTTTAGGAAGCGATTTTATTTAAGTGATTTAGGAATACATTTTTGAATGTATATGATTGGTTCGACAGTGGCGGTATGAATTTAGCTGTAAAAATTTAGCTGTAGGTAAGTTGGTTGTAGCTGTAAAGTTGTTACTGTAAATTTTCTTGCAGAGACCTTTGTTGTAGTTAAATTTGTTGTAGCTGTAAGCTATAGATATTTCAAAATAAATATATGATATATATATATATATATATATATATTATAATTATTTTTTCAACTAAAATAATTTTTATTAATGATTTTTATAAATTATCAAAGTTTACTGTTATTTGAAATGTGATATGTAAATAATATTTATGTTATTTAAATTTTTTTGATAATTTTAAGAATATCCAGAAGTAAACTAAAATATTTATAGATGTTTTTATTATGATTATCTAATTTATTTGATAGTATAGATAGTTTTTTCATTGTACAGTTTCTAGAGCCTATAAAAGAAAGATGTAGGGTTTCTTTTGCCTAAAATACATAAGAAAAAAATTGCTTTAATTTTTTTGTTGTAGCCTTAAAAATAAAGTTAAAGCATGATTGGTAAAAGTTAATAGAAATTTGTTGTAGGCTTTAACTTTCAAAAATAAAGCTACAACATGATTGGTAAAATTAAGTGCTTTAAAAATAAATAAAACTAAACTAGAGAGATAAAGTCCAACCAATCACCCCCGATATCTTCATGAATATATGCATATTTAGAAAAAAAATTAATGAATAAGTCTAAAGACAATTCTTATCAATATCACTTTTTGTTTTTTTTATACCAAAAGAGCACACAAAAAAAAAGACTAAAAGAAGTTTCATTAAAATGGTAAAATACTTTTGTACCATTACTCTATGGATGTATAAATATATAATAAATAATAAAAATACTTTGTTTTCTTATTTTTTTTTCAAAAATACATTTTCAATTGAAAACTTTGTTTTTCATTATTTTTAATTCTCTTTTTGATTTTTTTTTTGAAATCCAAAGTTTCTTTTTGAAACTATTTTTAAAATTATTTTAAATTTAAATTTAAATATTAATTATTTTTTTAAAATCTTAAACCCCACCCACAAACTCCACTCTTCAAATCTAAGTCTAAAGTCTTGATTAATTAACCATAGTTGTATAAGTATTTTTACATCTTTAATGAAACATTTTGCGACTTTTATATGTTGTATATGTGATAAATGTTTTTTTATCCTAGCGTATTTTTCTAAGTATAACATATTTTAAAAAGTTAAGAGAATATTGATATATGTATAACATCTTCATAAATTTTAGGAATACATTTCTAAATATATGTTCAGAAAGATATTGATGAATATATATATTTATGAATACCTTAAATGAATTTAAATTATACTAGAGATTGATCCGCACACCGGTGCTGATATTGGTTCGTACATTTTTATACATTGATATTTGTTTTCATAATTAGTGTTATATATTATAGATGAGTCGTAATATAATTAATTCTATTCAAAAGACTTGGACCGAATCATGTAATATGGTTATTTTTTGTAAAAATATCCGAACCCGTTTCAGATACGTTTGTTATTTAGATATTTTTAGGTTTCTATACATCAAAACCGGACTCATCCAGACCCAAAACATCAAAACAAAAAAAACGATACCTGAAAAGAACAACTCGTAACTAAATGGATAGGTAATATTCATGCAAAAGTGATTTTATAAACTATTTATGAATACCTTAATGAATTTAAATAATATATAAAAGTTAGATATTCTCAAATATGAATAATATCTTCATAAAGTTATATGAAACTTTTTGGAATTTGATATCTAAATTATATAAATATATTATACATATTTAAATATGTATATAAATCAAATTCAGGAAGATTTCGTATATATTTATGAAAAACTTCTTAAATATACATACAAGCTAAAATCAAAAAGTCTAATTACACGTTTATAAATGAATTCAGGAATTGTTTTTACAAATTGAGGAAGATATCCTACATATTTAAGAATGTATACCTAAATTTTTCAAAGAAAAAAAATGCTTCCCAAATATAATTTTGATTTTTCTGAAAAATTTAAAATATTTCGAGTTTATTATTTCATTTTTATTTTTATTTATTTAATTTATTATTAAATAATTAATTAAAATAATAAATGAATGTATAATGGGGTGAGTTCTGCTTTTATCTCATTTTGAACCATTTTTTCATGTTTACCTTCAATAGATGGTCATTTTCACAAATTCCTAAAGTGTGAGGTTTCATTAACGAGGCAAAAGACTTTTGTACCTTCACTTTATAGATATATAAATATAAATAATTATTTAAATGAATAATAGTATTTTTTTTAGTTTCAAATTTTACATTTTTAAATTCGATTTTTATATTATTTGATTTTTATTTTAAATTTTAAGTATTTCTTATTTTTAAAATCTAAACCCCAACCTCCAAAACCTCACAGCTCAAATCTAAATCTTAAATCTAGATTAGTTAACCTTAAGAGTATAAATATCTATTTACCTCTTTAAAATTAAAGGTAATTGTGGTTTAGTTAACCATGAAAAATGATATTAAAAATGTGGTATTTTAAGTAATTTCTCAAGTATAATTGTCATTTATCTTTTTAACGAAACTTAATTTAGTCACTTTGATCTTAGGGGTCTATTGAGGAGATTTTACTTGTGCAAATAATGAATTTTATATAATATATACTAGAGTGTTATATATTGTTTAACTCTATAATCATATTTTTTAAGTTTCTTTTTCCACTATTAATACATAGTGAATTTTTATACATTTTACTTTGTTCTTAATTGTTATTAAATACTAATATATCTTTGAGTTTGGTACAATAAATTCGTAATCTGAAACAAACAAATAGAAAATCTCTTTCAAAATATTTTTTATAATTTCTACAATATGCATACAATACATTTCTAGAATTGATTTTGTTATACTATATAAAAGATATTTTTAGGAAATTTATATCTATAATAATCTATTATTTTAGGTACAATAAGTTCATAATATGAAAACACAAAAATATACTTTAACATCTATCATTTTAGTATTTTTGGGAGTTTTTTAAATATATTTTATTTTTAAATAATATAATCCTATTATTTTAGTAAATTTTATACAAAGTATCATCTATCATATTATTTTAATAAATTTTATCATATGTTTTGGATGTTATGGTATCAAATTTTATGATTTTTTGGTATTAATTAAATTTCAAAATATTATATTATTTTTGCGTTTTACAACATAATTCGAGAATATTATAATTTTAATTTCTTAAAATATATATATATATATATATATATATATATATATTATTTTGGATATAAACATACTTTTTTATATTACCGAATAAAGCAAATTAATTCTTATAAAGTTTTTTTTAATATTTGTATATTTTAAGTGAAAAATACTCTGTCAAAAACTCCATATAGAAACAATTAACAAAAAAAAATTTGAGTGCATTTGCATCTTCTAAATGTTTTTCTAATAATTGTTGGTTGTATAATAAAGAGCTTAATGTTTTTGCAAATTCTTTCCGGTATATATTGTGAATCAAGTCTGGCGGGCTCTCCCTGGACCAAAAAATATCCCATTTGCTCTTGTTCTTCTTTTTTTCGATTTTTTATTTATTTATTTAGTTCCAAAAGCAGAGTAAAAGACCACTAAAATTTAAGGAATTAAAATCCACCCAAGTATAACTATCCAATCCGATTGGATATCCATCGGGTCAATCCTCCTAAATCGACTTCCTTGAAACAGTGGGTGGGGGGGGGGGGGGGGGGGGGGGGGGCATCAATCTTCAATCTTACTGATATCCTTTCATTCTTTCATCCTTGAAAGGATAATCGTCCAACAAGAGACGAGTCAATTAAATCTTTGTCTAGAAAAAAATAACAAAAAAATGAATCACGAATTACCCATCGAAAGAAGAGAAAAAACTGAACCCAAAATGTATAACTTAGTAAAACTTGGTGCAGCTACAAAACTTTGGACAACTTATTAAAAATTTAACTGATTTGGATTGTATAGGACTTCGATTATATATGATGAGGACATGATGGATCGTATATTGATTCTTGATGTCTTTTGTTAAACTTTGATTTTGTGATTGGTTAAGTAAAACTTTGGAAATTCGTAGTTCCTTAATATAAGCAATCAAAAGAGCTAAAATCGGTATAACAACCGGAACTTGATCATTGTTTTAACAACAAAAACAAACAAACAACCAAACAAACAAACAAGAGACTTATGCAACTTAATACAAGAAGAAATTGAAAACGGTATAGCTTAGTAAAATTTAGTGCAATGGAACTCAGCTTCATCACCATCAGGCGAAATTTCACAATTCATCTAATGAGAACTTGTTCTCACAAAGAATCGCTTCTCCATGCTTCGTATCAGCATCATCCTACGGGTTGTCAATGACCTAGATATGTGACAAAGGCTGTGGATTAAAACTTTGCTAAAGAATGACAAATGTAAAGAAAAATAAAAGCAAAGGAACTTAATTATCTTCAATGAGGTGACACTGTCTCAGGGAATCGTCTGAAGATGGCTTCTCTCTGTTTCTTATCCATCGCCATCTTACGAGTTGTCAATGTGAAAAAAGTTGTAGATTAAAACTTTTCCGAAGTTTGACAAGTTTTAATCTTTGCGTTTGTCAAACTTTGAAAACTTAGCAATCCACATTATAAGAAAAAATAATTTAATCAAATAATAGCCGCAAGCAAACATATTATATAAATCTGATGTAATAACCGGATCATCTTACGAGCTGTTAATGTGACAAAATATGTGGAGTAAAAAAATTTCGAAGTTTGACAAAGTTTAACCTTTGCCTTTATCAAACTTTGAAAAACTTAGCAATCCATATTATAAGCATAGATAACATAATATAATCAATAAACGCAAACAAACATATTATATAAATCCGGTTTAATAACCGGATACAGCAATATTTTAATGTTAAAAGAAAACATAAATTTTTTAAAAAATTTGATTAGGGAGGGAAAGGAGGAGAGGCCACTCAAGGCTTAGTTATATAGGACTCGTCAAGCTTGTCCCAGTTAGTGTAAGGGACTTTGATAGTGTTTAACTTACAAAGCATCATTTTCGAGACATCAATCCTTTTGGTCCACTTCAAGAGCACTTGTCCACAATTTGGTGCTGTGCTCCAGTCTGAAAGGTAATAGAAGATCCATCGAGATCAATTTACCTTAGAAGAAGAACTGAATGAGCCCAGAACCCAAAACGTACAGGTTTGAAGGTAACATAACAAAAGCAAAGACTAAACTTGTGTCTTTCAAAATGATTTGATGTTATAGAAATTTTTGATTTGTGTTCTAACAGCTAAATATAAAAGAAGAAAGTGTTCATTTCAATGTTTATATCATTTACAAAGAATGAACAAACAGGCAAAGTATAGAACTCATATCACTTCTTGAAAGTAAACTCCGACAAATCAACGTTGACATGCTCAGTAATCTCTCTCTCTTCTATAACAGGACTAGCTACGTCAGCATGGGGATTATGACTATTGCTGTTGTCAGAATCTGTGATCCCACGGTGACTAGAGATATTCTGAGATTCAGGATCAAAGAATTGCTGATGTCCATGGCCGTGGCCGCCAAAATCAGAGAATCTAGGAGGAGAAGGAGAGGCAGTGGAGCTTGTTTGATCAAGGCCGTGGTTTTGAGAGTTTCCGCCAAAATCAGAGTATCTAGGAGGAGAAGGAGAGGCTGTGAAGCTGGTTTGTTGGTCAAGGCTGCGGTTACGATAGTTGTGGAGGAGATGCACCGGTGACATTCCATGTGTTGGTGTGGTGGGGCGACTTGAGTGAGGTGTGTTTGACCCTGAGTGTCCATGTTTGGTCTGTTTCTTGGCCGTGTGGTGCCATTTTTTCAATGCATTGGCTACCTTGTCGTTAAATATGGTCGGCCTCATTGAAGTTCCCATCTGCAGTTACGGTTTACTGTTAGAGAATCCTACATAGACTACTTGAGACCTCAGAATGAACTATATATTTATCAATCTAGTGCATTACGTACAGTTTGATTTTAAGTTTATAAAATGTCTAAACACTGTTGACATGATATCAAAAAAATTTATCCAAATTATGTGTATTATCGAGGCTAGAGTTTAATCGACTCACTACTAAAATGAAGATTAATCATATGGTATACTGTACATGATTGTATCAAACGTAAACTTTTAGCAATTTAGATTATATACCTGAGTCACAAGAGCATACAGAGGTAGAGTGATGTAGCTGCATAGAACTTGTATCAATACCCTGTCATATACAACAAGAACAAGTTTTGAGTAAAGAGATACAACACATACTTAATGTATAACTTCTTGAGGATGACAAAAAAAAAAACTTCTCGAGGAGTTAACAAACCCCATGGTGATCCTGATTGCAATATCTTCTGTTTTGTGGTGGAAGCAGTTCTTGAGTGTGAACTCGTACTGCAAAAGCAATACCAAAACCATAACCAATTATATTATTGAAAACACCATTTTAAATGATTTTTTTTCCAGAAAAGATGGGTTGTTCCTCACAGTGCTCCAAACGAAGAAAGCCAGTTGAAATGCATTCTGTAAGAAAAATACATAAAACTATACTTTTTAGAAAACCATAATTCAAAAATACATAAAAACATATATGATTAATTAAATTAGTTATACCGTGAAAAGAACCAAGTGAATGAGGAAGAGAATGAAACGAGGACGACCAAACCAAAAGAGATCATCACCCGGTTCAACCACAGGAGCTCCTTTAACCACATCTCCTTTATCTTGAATCCTCAATCCTAATTTCGATATTATCACTTGAAGTTTTGCTCCTACTATTAATATCACCTTAAATTCATTAAACAAACCAACCATATAGTTAATAGCATTAATCATATATGTTACATCACAACTTCATAACAAGACCAATTGAAAAGTTTGAAGTATTGTGTCTGCAATTACTTACAACCAAAGGGAGGAAAGGTAGCCAAAAATAGGAACCCCATCCTATTGTAATTTGAAAAGCAAACAGAAGTTTATGTCATTACTTAAATGAAATTTGCTTAACTACTTAAATGAAATTATAAAGAATTAGGACCAACCATGTGTATTAGTCAATATGAACAAGACAGCAATGCACCAAATCACTGGGCTGCAGTTCCATTCACACATAATAACTTATTTAATAAGAAATTTATAATATATCATGGAAAATTAGATAATTTAAAGAAAATATTAATGAGTTTGATTGAAATAAAGAAGGGACCAACCTTATACCGACAACAACTTTGAAATCTTCTTCCAAAGATCTTTGAATGTATTTTTGAAAATCAAAACGAGCTCCACTTCCTGCTGGCAAATGCGCCTGCACCCATTCAACAAGTTTTCAAATTAAAAATTCGATTCCGTAAATAAATAAATATATAGTAAAAGTAAACTTACCATTACGAAGCCATGTCTTAGAGTAAGATAATCCACTTTAGTCACTGATCCAAAGAACTGTCTAAAGAAACATGTCTGCATGCCCACAATTTATCCATTACTTTTTTGTAATTTAAAACCAAATTACAGGAATACATGAAGGAAAATTTGAGGAGAATATATAAATGAAAACTTACAATCCAGAGGGTAGAGGAAGACTTGCTCCATACATTCAAATGTCTACGTCCAAATGATGTGTCTCTTGCAAATCTGAACCTCTCTGGATCTACAATATTTAAAACAATCAATTGAATTTAAATGAATTAAATAAGAGGACAGAACACATATAATTACTTGAAAAGTGATGGTACTTTCCTGTGTTAAATTGTTCATTTATAAGTCAAACAAAAAGCCTGTTGTCATTGAATATTCTACTCATAAGTCTGATTATATAATTCAATTAAAAAAAATATACGAACGTGAGAGATCTCGATGAATAAACAAATCACAGTGATTTGACAAAAAAAAAAGAACAGATCACAGTTGAGAAGTGATCAACGATGTTTTATCGTTTTGCCAAAGTTAAACACCGACGAAAATATTTTATCCGAAAAATACTCGTTTTTGTTTTTGCTTTCTTTGATGATTACAGCCAAAAGAAGTTAATGGCGGTGAGATAATAGCTAATTAATATGTTAGTGCATACCATTGGCATATTGGTACTCAATTGTTTTGGTCTCTCTCTCCCACGATTTCCATTTCTTCATCTGCATATTTACATCACAAGATTAAAGACATACATAATTACATATGTATATGCACTTGTGAAAAAAGTACGGAAAATATCATGTACCTTGGTTTTTCCCAAAGCATAGGTTATAATGCAGTAGAGAATATGAAAAACAGCGAGCACGAAGATGAATATATGCAATTGGTGGATACCATATGCAGATACTAATGCTACTTTCCCCTGAAAATAGTAATTCACAACTAAAATAAATAAACACACTTATTTTCAAGCATAAAGAAAGAAAAAGATAAAAGTAATAATTAAAATATAAAACATGCCTTTTCTGCGCATTTGTCATAACCCTTGGTGGCTAAACTTCGACGAGGACTATAAAAGTCGTTGGAGTCATAGTCTTCAAGAATTTTGCGACCATCATCGATATAATCTTTACCATACTTAGTGCTCTCTTGGTGGCTACTACAAGGATGCCAAGTCGCAGCAATTCTTTCTGGGATACAAATTTGGGAGACTGGTGTTTGCAATACAACAAGTAGAAGCGATATGAATCCCAGTAGCATCAATTCTATTTTCACCACAAACCAAGAAGAAAAAACAAAAGTTAGTTTGGTAATTCAATTAGAAACATTGATCAGATTGTGATACAAAATGACATCCAAATTTATGATAAAATCTTTATAGAATAGTAAACTTGCCTGCTTTAACCTTTTCAAGAGCTTCATATAAAGCCTTTTTGTGCTTCTTTTTAAACCACTACACATATTAAGAATTTTTTTTAAAAGAAACGTCTATATTTGGATTTTCAAGTAAATAAAAAAGACAGATGATGTAATAAGTTTTGAAGGCTATATATAATGAAACTATCATTTGGCGAAGAGCAAAAAAGGAGAGAAATGAATACTTTGGATAATATAAAGATGGAAACATATAGGAAAAAATATATACGTACGTGACCAATAAAGTGCAAGAAATATTCGATCATGATAGAGATGAAAAGAAGAACGAAGCAAACAACAGCAACAGCCCATGTTGGTGTCTCCTCTAATGATCTCTCTTTTATTGCCATTACTTTCACAACTCAAAACTCTTAACTTCCGATATGTAGATCAGCTTTTAAAGTTTCACAAGTTTTATCTATAAGGAGAAAACGAGAAAGAAAGTTATATGGCTTTTGTTCCTGTTATGTCCATATATATATATATATATATATATATATATATATATACATGTTAAACTAAAACAAGATACATATATACATACATTCGCTGCTATTTCTCTACAAAGAGAATATAAGAAAGACAAGCACGTGAATGCCGCAATTATATATTTTTGTTAATTATTAGAAACTAAGGAAACGAAGACTTTTGACTTATTCAAAGAGGACTTGAGATGAAGATGTTTTACGAGTGCTGGGAAGCGGAATAAATCCGCTCACTTGATCTATCCTACTGTGCATTAGTAGTTTTTATCAAAAAAAAAATGATATGTATAATCTGTAAAAAAATTAGTGTACTTACATCCGTTTATTTGAATTTGTAGATAATCCGCGAGATCTGCATATCATAATTATTTTTTAAAAAATTAATAATTTTTTTAAAATATTATAAAATAAGGGGAAATACCTATTTAAAAATATATAAAATTTTAGTTAATATATCTATCTATCTATATATAATATAGTATTTCTATAAAAATTGATAAATAATAAAAATATTTTCATTTTTATAAAGTTTTTGGATTAATTGATATTTATATATATCTTATAAAATATATTAATTGGTATGTGGCACGTTTCAAAAAATATGCATCTGTCTCGTAAAAGAAATTTAATATAATTTGACCTGCATCAGTCAGTGGCCGAGCCTGGGAATTTTGATTAAAATTTTCAGCACTATTTAGGAGACTGGTATCGCCGTGTGAACGACCACTTTTAAACTCATACCCTTTTTTTTGTCAAACTTCTAAACTCATACCTTAACACGACTTTCAATTATAAAAATCAAATAAAATGTGCAGTCGTTGTGAAAGAGACAGAAAGTTTGTTGTGAGACTACATTCATCATGATTATATACATATGAATTTTACAAAGAAATTTGGCAGTTATTACGAATGACAATGTTTATATAAAAACCCTTTAACAAAAAAAAAAGTTTTTTATAACCAACAAAAAAATATCTTTCAACATATCAAATATGACTGAATGAGATTAATGAAAAAAATCTTTCAAAATCTTTTCAATTTTGGCAAGAAAAAGGGAAAAATTTTTTTCAAAAGAGAAATAAATCAAGGTGGTGTAGTCCAATGATACTTTGCGATTGGTAGATAACTCGTCATCCTGTAAATCAAAGCTAGGAAACAAAATCGTACCACCTACGGGAGACATCTACGTTTGTCAATAAGAAAAGTGGCCAACCATTAACGGGAGTAAAATTTGAAGTGGTCATGACTCATGAGCTAATTATCCCTTCTAATTAAATAGACTTTATAAAAGCCAGTAAATTACTTAATTCTTGTTTACCGTAAGATAATTACGTGATCTTTATAACGGGTTACACAAATAGTGTTATGACAAAATGAGTTACTTAACGTGAAAAATATTTTTGTTTGAGATTGACTAGTTAGATGATTAATGTTTCAAGGGTGCCATGCCAAGGATTCAAACCTCGGAAGTACCCTTTTGGCATGTCTTATTTAAAACTTCTGATAATTTTAAAGGTCAGTTCTAAGCTAAAGCTCATGAAATACGTGTATGGCCGGCTCTAAAAATTTTAAAGCAATAGATAATTTTAAAAATGTTTTGATAGTTTTTTCAAAACAAATGTTGGGGTTTAAGTAAATTATTTTTAAAATTTTAAGGGCCATAAGCGATGTTTAACTTTGACTGTGTTCATGTCTGATGTAGATTAGTTTACAAAAAAAATGTCTTATGTAGATTATACTGTTCACATGGATATAGTTGCGGACGGTAGAACTTCGTTCATAACAGTATACTAGGTTCTGAGGGTGTATTTTAAAACTGTTGTTAAAAAAATTTAAAATATGATGGATCGATCGTATATATTTTTACCATTTACCATTAATAAATGTTTAATATAATTTTATAGTTTATATGAAGCAAGTTTATTAATTTTTTTTTTTGAATTGTCATTTGTTTTAATTGTTTGTACATATATATATATATATAACAATAATGGTGAATTATCATTTATTTGTTTGTTTATATATCATTTATTTAATATGATAATTCATTTTTATGTCGAATATACATTTTTAGTTGTTAATAGATTATATAAATAGGGGTATTAGATGATATTTTGTTATAAAATTATACACATTTATTATATATATTTTCTTAAAAATAACGACTTTGTGCAATATATTATATTTTATAGTATAGATTAGATAAAATAGGTCAATCTATACTATTAAAGCAGAATCCCTATTAGGAATATGCCCTTACTTTTTAGAATTATTTACAATGCTATGCCATTTTCTTATTCAAAAATTTTAATTATTTTTGTCACTTATTAATCAACCAATCAGCTGCTCAAATTTAAATTATTTAGAAATCCCACACAAAACAGAAGCCCATCGAATCAAGTTACGATGACAAATTCAAGGCCCATAAAATCTATACATTTGGAGCTCATTAATATTAACTATACTAAACTTATACGACAAAAAAACTATACGACAAAGAGCTTTTTTGGGGTCAAATTGCTTATGCCTAATATATTATATAATATTCTGGTATACAAAAGCTATGACAAGTACTCAAGAAATCACTTTGCGATATTTACAATAACTACATCTCTCTCGATCAATAACCTGGAAGCTCTTTAGAGTTTATAATAAATCTATCAATTAAAGGTTTTCTAATGGTTATTTACATTGTTTTAAACAATATAAAAATATTAGGATTATATCATTTTCGTTTAAAGAATATTATCAGTATATTCTTTAACTAATACCGATTTCTAGCAAATCTTAACATGCTCATAATTTTATTTAAAAATACTTTCCAAAATTTAATGGATATTAAAATCCATGATCTTAACAACTTCATTATAGATTGATTGATGTCAATATGAATAATAATAATTCAGGCCGATTTTAATGTTATAGAAAATAATAAACCAACAAGAAGACGACCATATATATTTAAAAGAATTATATTTGAAATTTCTGGCGGGTTGGGTCCACAACCCGTTTAAATTATTTAAAAAAATTTTAAATTCATATATATATTAAAATTTTAAAAATATAAAATTAAAATAATATATTATATAAGTTTGAATAATGTATGTCAAAATACCTAAACTTTACATATAGATTGGTTTTGGTATGAATATTTGGATAAAAAACAATGATATTTCAAGTATTTTTGGTGTTTTGAGTATTTTTTAGCTAATTTAAACATTTACTTTTGGAAAATTTCAAATATAATACATATTTTGGATACTTTTTATATATTAAATTAAAATAATTAATATATTTAATTATATAAATCTATTTCGGATACATTCAGGTATCTGAAATATTTTGGTTCAGATCATATTCAGTTTCGGTTCTCTGAATACAAAATTTTTGAACTCATTCGGATATTTAATCTATTTCGGTTTGGTACTACTTTTCGGATTGGATTTTGTTTGGTTCTTCAAATTTGATTTTTTTGCCCAGCCCTAACCAAAATAGTCAAACTGAAACCAAATACAAATTCATAAATAACCAAACGGTTTCTAAATCTTAGCTTTAAAAAAAAAAAATTAAACCAGAACCAATTTTTTTTTTGGATTAAGCCGAAAATACTCCAGTGCTTTTAAAGCGCGGGTCAAAATCTAGTTGCTTTATTATTTTAAATTATATACACATTTTGGGGTTTTATATCAATCCATTGTACTAAATCCACCTAATCACACAAGTAGTATAAATGGACAATTATGATATAATAATAACAAACATGTGCTAACATAATTAATAAAAAAAATCGTGCAAGTCTAATTTGATAAGCAAATAGAGTTTTTCCAAGAAAAGGATTAGTTCTTTATAAATAGGTATGTGAAATATTGATTTTAAATGTAATTGGAATTTATGATTAAATCGACAGATTTCCATTTATTTGATAGTATATAGAGAGAGAATATTCCATAAATTAGGCAAGTGCAGATTTTTTTATTTTAAATATTGATATTATATTAATTAATGAGTGCTTAAATATAGAAACTGTTATTAATTAAAAGATCAGTGGCGTAAACTTGTAATATTAGAGGTGAAGTGGGGGTTAAATTTCATTTGTACTTCACTTTTAATAGATTAGATATTTAATGAGAATACGTGGAAGGCTACTGTATCTCACATTTAAAATAAATACAAAATTTTTTAAAAATAGGAAAGAAAATGTAGTCATGAAGTTTTCATATGAGGACTCATGAGAAGCCTGCTAGAATTACTAAAGCCACATGTCCATTTATTATCTATTTATTGATGATTTAAATCTTTTCAGAAATTTAAATTTAATTATATAAACTAATTGTATTAAAATAGTAATTTTGCTGAAATACTTGTTTTGAGATAACAATAAATCAATAATGTTGCTCTGAGAAGGTAAAACAGTTCCGTACATGATGTTCAGAAGGGGAATATACGTAATATTTTGTTCTGAAAAACGCTTGCGTACATATGATGATGTTTTAAAACTGTAGATCTTCATTTGGTTAAGAGGCAACTTCCCAAATAAATTTGTTTATATAACCCAACTTGGCCATTATAATTAATTACCTACTAAACCTTTAATACTTATTTGGATGATTAATACACAATATGTGAAATTGTTTTATATTTTCTCCCTCGATAATTTTTTCTTGAGGTTAAATATTTAGTCAAAACTATAATTGGAAGTACTTTAATCCGATCTAAATCGTGAATTGTTAAACTTAAACGAAACTGAAACTTGAAGTACTTTCGTTTGACTAAGATAAGAATTTCTTAAAGCAAAAGGGTCTGCCTTTCTTGATTAATTACATAAGATGATCAATTCGTTGTGCAAGGATTTTATACAAACGTAACTAAATAACGAGAAGGCACTCAGTAACGGTATTTAAAGTTTAAACATTATAGTGATTAAAATATATTTTTCTTACTTCTAATCTCGATGACATACCATACTAATACGATGTTATAACTGTCCCAACTCATATTTTCTTATGGGTTCGACAAATAGCAGCCCGTCTCGGAAACAAAATAGACCATATGAGTTAAAGAAAAACTGAGACCTATTTCTTTAAACAAGTGTAATTTAAGAAAAACATAGACTCTAATTTAGGCAAAAAATTATAAACTGCATTAGACTTTCTGCAAATGCATGCCCAGCACATTTACATGGCCGGGCCAAACAAATAATATTTAACTTATATTTAGTTTTTGATTTCATATGGAAAAAACAGAGTAAGTGTTCCGGATCAAACAGATCGAACGAAACAAGAGTAAATAAAACGGTACAAGTGTTGATCAAACAGATTTAGTGATCCAAAACATATGTTTGAAGGATAAAAGTATACAAAATGGTTTAAAATACTGTATAAATTTAAAATAGTTTATATAATTTTACATTACTACTTATTTTCATAATTAAATTAGATTTTGTAAAAAATATAAATTTTATTTAAAATATAATAGAAAATTACTTCATATGTATAAATATTTTCTGTTTTGTGTTAACTATATCTAATTTTGGATAAAATAGTATAATATTTTTGAATTTTAATATTATCTAGCACATAATTTTTTTAAAAAATATTTAAAGACTTTTCTAAAAGAAAATAATAAAATATATATAGTCAATATGATTAGAGGTGGGCATTCAGATTTTGTTTGGGTCTATTTTAGTTTTGGATATTCAGATTTAGATATTTAAGTTTCATTTTAGTATATATAAATTTTGGTTCTGGTTTGGTTCAGATTTTTTTGCATGTATGATTCAGTTCATGTACCATTTAAATTGTATTACAAACTAAAAACAAATCCAAATATACTTTAAGATATTCAAAATACAAAAAGAAATGGGTTGATAAACCTCGTCAAATTAAACTAACTCATAATTAAATTTAAATTAAGACTAGAAATTTTGGTTGGCTCGGTTCAAATAAATTACAGAATTAAAAATAAAAGACATAAATGAGAATATAAATTTGAGTTTGAATAATTTTATAAATAAAAATAATTTACTTAAAAAATAAAAACAAAAGCAAAGAACTGATGGCGGCACCTCGAAAATTGTAGAGTACCTACGGTAGTTAGTAATCCATAATTTTTGTTTACCAATTTGGACCATATGCAGTTTATTGTTAAATAAAGTGAATTAATCTACAGCTAAAAATAAAATGCCGAATAACAAACCGGGGTGCGGTTTGCACGCCTATATGTATATCTTTCGTTATTTAGCTATATCCTATTCAAATTTTTAGTCAATCTTTTTCGTGCGCAAATAATACTTTTATTATTAGAGGTTTAAATCCGACGGTCAACCTAAATTTAATGAATAGCATAAAAATTGAGGTCTATGCTATCAATTTTCAAAAATTGCAATATAGTCTTTGCAAGAGACTTGTCATGAGTTTGATGCTATCAATTTTCAAAAAGGTTTTTTTTTTTAATTTTTCTCATCAGTAAAGAGAAAATTAATTAAGAAAACGCATTTATCTTATTTTCTTTTAAAAATTTCTACAAACTCTAAAACCCATAATCAATTATTTTTCTTTACACTTTTCATATTTTTGTTATTTAGTCTACTTATTCAGAATTGACTCACTTGATAGAAAAAACGGTTTTGGGCAGCTTTTTGTACAAAATTATTATAAGCATTTCTTATAGAAAATAACTATAAACATAAATTTTACAGGTAAGGAAATAAAATAAGATAAAAAATGAAAACATGGTTTTCTATAAGAAATTTATTACAAAACATGGAAACAATTGTTAGTTGCTAAAATAATTTGGATAAATAAAAAGATTTTCCCTACACATCTTAGATGAGAAAAATATATTTGTTATGTGATTCTCTCACACTAAATTATAATAATTTTTTATTTATTTTAGATATATAGTCATAATCTTACAAAACTTATCGCTTGGGGCAGCTGTAAGTGTTGGCAAAGCTCAGTAAAATACGATAGATTAATCCAACAATAATCATTGGTTTCTAATATGAAAATTAAAACTGATATCTCTTAGAGCCTTTTTTGTAAAATAACACTAAATCAATGGAAATGTAAGAGGCATACATCGTAAATCAAGGGACAAATTTTGTATTGACAACGACGAAGGAGATTTGGGGTTCAGAGATCTTTCGGATTTCAATACAGCTATGTTAGGAAAACAATTTTGGCGTTTTATTGAGAAACCTAATTCATTATTTTTTCGTGTCTTCAAAAGACGGTATTTCAGGAATGCTTCATCCCTGGAACCGGTTCGTTCATACTCTCCTTCCTACATATAGCGTAGTATTGTATTTGGTAGATCTATGGTTAGCAAATAACTAATCAAAAGGGTAGGATCATGATCATCTATATCAGTATGAAACGATCATTGGCTCCCAACCATTCGCCCGAGATCAACAAAAAGTAGTCAACAAAATCTCTACCTATATCTCACTGTGGATTCTTTCATCAATTCAAAATCACTCACATGAAATTCTCAAGTAATTCGGTAATTGGTGGAACCAGAGGATGCAAAGATCATAGAAAGTATACCTTTAAGTAGACATCGACTGATTGATCAAGATGGATGGCATTTTACCATTAATGAGAAATATACCGTAAAATCAGGTTATCAGTTGGAACGAGTATAACCAGACAGAGAAAAATCGCTGGCGTTATATTGACCTACGATCAACCCGTTAAAAGCTTACTCTTGGAATATTCGCTGCCCACCAAAAATAAACATTTTCTTTGGCAGTTGGTATCGAGTTGTATATCAGTAAAGAAAAAATTGCGGAGCAGGGGTATGCAAGGTGATATTCAGTATGCAAGATGTGGAGCTAGTGCGGAATCAATTAAACGTGTGTTTTTTGAATGTCCTCCAGCGGTTCAAGTCTGGGCTTCTCTGAGATCCCATTAAATCCACACACTTTTCCTTCTAGGGCACTGTTCACAAACATAGATTATCTATATTGGAGGGCATCCCCGTATATAGATGATCATCAATTTGCATGGATTTTATGGTACATTTGGAAGGGACAAAATAATAAAGTTTTTAGTAATATTGATATTGATCCTAGATATATCCTGAAATTGGCAAAGATTGAATCTTTATTATGGGCAGAGACTCATGCCTCAGCCACAAGTGGAATAGCCCAATTGCGAGAAATAGAAGAAATAAGTTTACCGTCAATTCTGGGCCGCTTGTGTTTTACGGATGGATCATGGAAAGAGAAATATTTATTCTCGGGACAGGGCTGGTACATCACGCTACCAGGTTTTGAGGGACTAATGGGAGCAAGGAACACAAGAGCAAGTATTTCGCCTTTACACTCGGAGATGGAAGTCCTCATATGGGCAATGAAAGTATGAAGAACTTACGTCAATACAATGTTACTTTTGCGACAGATTGTATTCAATTGGCGAGGATGGTTTCTGCACCAGAGGAATGACTGGCCTTTGTGAATTATTTGGATGACATCAAGATTCTTTAAGGAAGTTTTACTCACTAAGAGATCATTAATATTCCCCAAACGCTGAATACAAAGGCGAACAACTTGGCGCGGAGTGCCATGAAGCAAACGTCTTTCATTATTCATATGGATGATGAGTTACCAGTTTGGTTTGCAGAGTTTTCATAGAATTTGTTCAAGTTGACGACAAAAAAACACTGAATCAATGTTGTTCTCTGCCACCGTGCATCTCTTCGCCACAAAATCGGCAAAGTTTTATGAGTTCTCGAAAATAACTTTTATCAATATAGTTATGGTTGGAACTTCAATCTTCAATATTTCTCTACGATCTTTTTTATGCACCAATCCTTTATTTCTTATGTATTAATTGAGAAGCATTACAATATTTTTTGGTAGACATATGTCATCACTGGAACGATTTTTAGAATCTTTAGAAAATATGTTGGTATATCTAAACATATATTATATTTTTTATTAAACTAACTATCAAATTAATTAGTAGTATATAAATGAATATTCTATGTTCTTTCCTTAAATAAAAGTTACGGAATTACCTTATATGATAACATATATATGAAAATTAATGATTATGAATAATAAAAATTTGATAACAATTTTTGTATCTTCCCTCCTTTTTGTTTAATTTTATATTTTTTATAAGAAAATTAAACAATTACATTAACCATATAATAAAAAAATATTTTTTTCTTATATATTATATTTTGAATTTTTAAAACGACCATAAATTACTTAAAATGTCTTTTCTGATCAATGGCTTAATATTTTTTTTTTGTTATAATAAGATATAGATGATCATAAAATCGTATGAATATGAAGTCTCATTTGATGCATATTAAACATATATATCTATTTTAATATTTGTTTAAATTAAACTATATACCATATAGAAATACATAAATATGTTAATTTGAAATTTTGCATTGAAAAAATATTGAAGCCTTAATATCTTAATTTTGAAATTTGCATTGAAAAAATCTCACATTGAAATTTTGTGATTAATGGTTTAAATTTTTGTAACAGCAAATATACAAATGTTAATAAAATCATATGAGTAGAAAGTCTTAATAATAAATATTTATATTAAAATATACTATATATCTATGTAAATATCTGTGAATTTTAATTATATACCATATAAAATAAATAAAATGATTGTTTTGATTTATTTATCAAAAAAAATATTGTAAATAAACAAGAGTTATTGAATCATGATTTGTTTCTATAAAGTTATTCACAGCTTGTTTTAGGTAACTGAGTCATATCAGTTCTTGATTTAGGTATTATTGTACAATTTTAAGAGATAGATGTCCACTTCATCTATCTCTTGTGGAAGAAACATGGAGCCAGCAACCTCAGGAGTCAGTCCTTACGAAAATCTGTCGGGTTAGAACGAAGATAGTGGAGTGGACAAAACTTCAGAACCAGAACAGCAGAGAGCTTATCCAGTCTACACAAGAACAACTTGAAGCTGCATTATCGGATACTATACCAAACGCAGGTCTCATTGACTCGCTACAAGCGGTGCTTAGTGCAGCTTATGCGGATGAGGAACAATACTGGCGGCAACGAAGCCGCATCCAATGGCTAAGCTGCGGTGATAGGAACTCCACCTTTTTTCACTCGGTTACAAGAGGGCGCAGAGCACAAAATAAATTTGCTGTCATAGAAGATGCTACCGGTAACGCGTTTGTGGAAGAGAGACAAATTGTGCAAACCATAGCAAACTATTACCAAGATATCTTCTCCTCTCGTTCAGTTGGAGACCTAAGTGTTGTCCAGGAAGCTCTCAGCCCCAAGGTCTCTCCGGAAATGAACCAAGCTCTCATTGCATTACCTACCGACCTGGAAATCAGAGCTGCTGTCTTTTCTATTAATGCGGATAAAGCTCCGGGGCCTGATGGGTTCTCAGCGGGTTTCTACCAGTCCATTTGGGATATCATTGGCGACGATATCTCAAGAGATATCAGGGGCTTCTTCTCTTCCGGCGAGATTCATAGGCGCCAAAATGAACACATGTACGCTTCATACCAAAGATCTCTGGACCAAGGAAGGTAGCGGACTATAGACCCATTGCCTTGTGCAACACTCATTACAAGATCATCGCTAAGATTCTCACCAAGCGACTTCAGCCCATTCTCTCACATCTCATCTCAGAACATCAGTCGGCTTTTGTTCCAGGTCGGGCAATTTCCGACAATGTACTTATTACCCATGAGATTCTCTATTATCTCCGTACGTCGGCTGCCCGACAAAGATGCTCAATGGCGGTAAAAACCGACATGAGCAAGGCGTACGATAGGATTGAATGGGATTTTCTCTGAGAGGTGCTGACACAACTTGGGTTCCACAGTGTGTGGATTTCTTGGATTATGGAATGCGTATCTTCGGTCTCATACGCTTTTCTCATAAACAGTGCACCACAGGGCAATGTCGCTCCGACGAGAGGACTCCGGCAGGGCGATCCCTTGTCCCCTTACCTCTTTATCCTGTGTACCGAGGTATTATCTGGCTTATGCAACAGTGCACAAGAACATGGAGAGCTAACGGGCGTTAAGGTAGCTCGCGGAAGCCCCCCGATCAACCATCTATTGTTCGCCGACGATACCATGTTCTTCTGCAGATCAGACCGGGCTTGCTGTGAGACACTCGTGAAGATCCTTAACCGGTATGAGCTAGCCTCGGGTCAGTGCATAAACCGTAATAAGTCAGCCATCACCTTCTCGTCAAAAACACTACCGTCAACAAAGCACAACGTTAAGACGGCCTTGGGGATTGGACAGGAAGGCGGTATTGGCAAATACCTTGGGTTACCGGAGCACTTTGGAAGGAAGAAGAGAGACATCTTCTCCTCTATTGTTGATCGTATCAGACAAAAAGCCCACGGGTGGACCAATCGATTCCTCTCGGGAGCGGGAAAGTTGGTTCTTCTAAAAACTGTGTTGACAGCCATGCCAGCTTATACTATGTCATGCTTTAAGCTGCCGGTATCGTTGTGTAAACATATCCAATCGGTGCTGACACGCTTCTGGTGGGACCTTAAGCCGGAACACAAACGACTATGTTGGGTTTCTTGGGATAAACTCACCTTGCCCAAGTCAGTGGGAGGACTCGGGTTTAGAGATATCGAGCACTTCAATGATGCGTTATTGGCTAAGTTAGCGTGGCATCTTTTGAAAAACCCAGCCTCCCTGTTGGGAAAGACCTTGCTCGGGAAATACTGCCATTCCTCAAGCCTCCTTGATTGTCCCACAAGTGGAGCTATGTCTCACGGCTGGCGTGGTATATTGGCAGGCCGAGAAGTTCTAAAGCTAGGTGTTGGATGGGCCATAGGAGATGGGAAAGAAGTTAATCTTTGGGAGGAGAACTGGCTATCAACATAAGATATGCAGCGCCCGATCGGTCCTCCTCCCTTTGACGCTCAAGAACTAACGGTTCACGACCTCTTACACCATGACTCGGGTGATTGGAACTTGGAAGCTATCCGATCTCACTTACCGCAGTATGAGGAGACGATTCGCCTGATTCACCCAAGCTCATACAATATGGAAGATGCTCTTGTCTGGCTACCTGGTAAGACAGGAAGCTACACAACAAAGTCTGGATACGCCCTGGCCAAGATCGCACGAGATCAAGATAGACTGCAACCGGTTACAAGCCAGGTTAACCAGTTTGGCTGGCGATCGTGTGTCTGGAATATAGAAACCGCCCCGAAGCTTAATGTATTTCTATGGAGACTGGCCAACAAGGCCCTCCCGGTGGGTGCAGCATTAGCTCGTAGAGGTATCCAAGCTACAACAACATGCAAGCGTTGTAACGCCATTGAGAGTGAAATCCACACCTTTTTTCACTGCCCCTTTGCGAAAAAAATCTGGGATCTCCTTCCGGCATTACACAAACCGTGCAACACTACCTCTACAATTTTGAGCCTCATGGAGAACGGTAAAAGGATGATCTCCCTCCCACCAACAGGTATCTTGAAGCCTCTGTTTCCTTGGATATTATGGAACTTATGGACAAGTAGAAATCAGCTCCTGTTTGAAGATAGAAAGTTCTCTGAAGAAGAAGTCCTAAACAAGGCTATTAGGGACGCCAAAGAATGGTGCCAGGCGCAGCCATGCGTGGTGAAACAGCCTCCCGTCCGGCCATCAGTGAAACCTAGCGGTACTTCACCCTCCACTCTAGACTGCTATACAGATGGGGCCTGAGATTCGACATCAAAAACAGGTGGAATGGGCTGGATCTTCAAAGATCGTTCAGGTACGGTTAGTCTCCAAGGTGCAAGTTCAAAGAGATATGTTGGGTCCGCTTTAATGGCGGAGGCTCTAGCTCTGAAAGCTGCACTAGAAGCGGCAAACCAACATGGTCTTATCGATCTGAGGTGTTTCTCAGACTCTCGTAGTCTAGTCTCTCTGCTCACAACGGACTCGTCCACAGTTGAGCTCCAAGGGATCCTCCACGACATCCGCGTGTTGAGTAGTTCTCGTACATCTATCTCCTTTTGTTTTATTGGCCGGTCGGAGAATGTTTTGGCCGACGGGTTAGCAAAGTCTGCCCTTCGTTTATGCTTGAACTCTCCTGTTGTCAAATAACCTTTTCTATTTTGAATGAATGAAGTATGATTTGAACAAAAAAAAAAAAAAAAAAAAAAGAGGAAGAAATCAACTTTAGTTTCTACATCATTTTTCAATGTAGCATCAAATTCGCCTTTAGTTTCTAAATATATAGCCTTATGGGTTTTAATCAATAAATTACGATGTCTTAAACTCTTTTTACAAAAAATAAATAAATTATGGTGTCTTATATATATAGATATATCCTTGGTATGAAATAAATGTATTTTATATGTAAATACATATACTATATAATAGATATTTTATAAAATGCTTTACTCCGGGCAAAACGCGGATCGTCGTCTAGTTGATTATATTAAAACTTCAAAACCTAATAGAATTAAACGATTTTATTTAGAGGTAAATCTGAGGAGAAGGCGAATAACGAAAAGAATACAACAAAACAGAAGATAGATGTGTTAAAAATGTGGAAAGACCCTGTAGAAAAATTTCACTGTTGCTCAAAAGAACAAATGATAGTCGAAGTGATCAAAGTTGAAATGCCAACTTCACTGTTCAATAATTCTCTAAGTTAAAAATGGACCGTTTCGTCAGACAATAAAATTGATCAATTGAATAATTTGTATTTTACATATCGATGGTTGGAGTCAACTAAATTCATATATATTGACGTTGTCGTTGCCATTCATTGAATTGTATGGATCTAAGTTCTTAAGTTCCATGATCGTTTGTTTTGCCATTTCTTGTATCTTTCTTTCATATTCTTTTTTTTTATTGTAACAGTGTTTCTTTCATATTCTTCTTTTTTCTTTTTCTTTTTCCATCCTTGTTGTAAAGGTACTCTGAGAAGAAGAAACATGAATGAAATATTATTAAAAAAAAGTTCTTAAGTTCCTACGCGTTGACCCTCTTTCGTAAGGTCGCGGTGTAGAATCATGTGTCCATCTTGCTTTGACCCATAGTTCCAAATTTTCAGTCTTATAAACGGTCTCAAGTGGTTTTTTCTTTGAATTTTATTACTTGTCCACATCATCATCCACTATAAAATTTTTTTTTTGGCAAGTTGGACAAATAACAATAAATATTAAATAATATTCTATTCACATTTTATTTGTGCATATATGTACATAGGTTAACAGATTTAATTTTCTGTAAGTAGAAAAAAATCCCTAGATAATAGTCAATTATTTTCAAAAAAATAGTATACAATTCTTCTTACGTAATTGGAATTATATATAGGTAGACTTACTTAGCTAGACTATATTAAGTAACACCACTTAGGCAGGACTGAGACGGATCCGGATATCCGGGAAATTTAGGATATCCGGATCCGGATCTGTGGATTTAATATTCGGATCCGAATTCGGATATCCGCCTCTATATTCTATTATCCGCGGATATCCGGATCCGGATCTCCGGATCCGCAAAAATAATTAAAAATAATAATTTTTTTTTAAAAACTAAAATTTTTAAAATAATACATAAATGAAATATTTATACAAGATTTATAAATATATATATATATATGTCTATAATATTGTAAAAACTAAAATATAATATTACAAAATTAATTTATGTATAAATATTATTATATAAAATATAAATATTAATGAAATTTAAAAAGTTAATGTGTTTTAAAAGTACGGATCCGGATCCGGATATCCGGACCTAAAAATTAAGATATCCGAATCCGGTTTGGACGGATCCAAGATTTTACTATCCGGATTCGGATCCGGACACCCCAGATATCCCATTTTCGGAGCGGATCCGAAACGGATTTCGGATCGAATCCGGATCTCGGATAATAAGTCTCAGGCTTAACACCACTCGACAGTTTCATAATTTAAATTTTGGTTATTCCTGTTTGTCTATCCGTTAAGTTTCCTCGAAGACAAACATAATTTAGCAAGTTTCTTATCCTAGAACAACAAAATTTGGAATGAAGTTTCCTTTTGACGATATTAAACATGCTCAATTACACAATCTTGTGTTACTATTGACTATGTAGATATTTAAAATTTGGTGCATTAGCAAGAGCATCTCCAACGACACTCTTTATTTTAAAGCAGAGACCTACATAAATTAAATGGATAAAATGGTGGTTCTCCAAAGATGGCCCTTATATTTTCTTTAAATTTTTATATATATTATATTTTAGTCTTCAACAGTATAATAATTAAATATCATCATTAAACTTTCAAAAATGAATAAAACATACTATTTGATAGATATTAAAATAAAATATTTTTGAAAAAAATATAATAATATGTAGTCAAATATAACTCTAAATGATATAAAAATGTTAATAATGTATTTTTAATTGAAATAGTTTTAAAAAACTATAATGATAAGTACTAAAATATAATATATAAAAAGTTATTATGCAAATGTGAGACATATATAACTGTAAGGACTAAAGTGAAAAATGAATAGTGTTTAAAAGATTTGAATAGTGACTCTTTATATTTGAAGGTGTACTGTTCACCCCTTTAAAAAATAAAGGGATAAATGGCTGTTGGAATACAAAACTCTTTAAAAATAAAGGGATAAAGGACTGTTGGAGATGCTCTAAAAAGTACATATTTGATGGATCGGACGGTATATCTTTAAAATTAAGAAAATTGTTCTAATAGATTAGAGTTTCTATTTTAAAATATTATATTTTGAAATTATATAAATATGAGTATAATAAATAATAAAGTATTTATTCACATAATAAATTTACAATCCTAAACAGATATTTGTCTCAATTATATATTTTTATGTTTTTTTTCTTTTCCATATTTAATTCACGTTTATTCACAACACAAAATTACGAAAAAAGTTATTATAAGGAAAAATAATAATATATATTAATATATAAGTTATTCATTCGAAGCTAGATTACTAACGGAAAATAGAAACTATTTTTCAATTTATTATGCTAGTACAAAATATTTTTGATTATCTGTTATAATTTTCAAAATAATAATTTTTATTATAGATATTATGTTTTGTATTTATATATTTGTGTTTTTATAGAATATCTAATCAATTAAATTAGAGTTCTATGACTTTTTTATGTGTGATTTTTTATTTGGACCATTCCTTAATTTTGTTTATCATCAAATTGAACATAATTTAATTACAATACCTTTTAATATCTTAATCTTTTATTTGAAATACAAATAAACAGCCTTCCTTATAAAGTTTTAATAACAAAATCTTTTAAAATCTATTTACAATTTATCCGTAATTAATTAATTTAAATTATGATTATCATTAAAATATAATTTAAAATCTAATCAATTAAATTAGAGTTCTGTGACTTTTTTTATGTGTGATTGTTTATTTGGACCATTCCTTAATTTTTTTAATTAAATTACACATAATTTATTTACAATATTTTTAATATCTTAATCTTTTATTTGAAATACAAATAAACAACTTTCTTTATAAAGTTCAAATAACAAAATATTTAATAATCTATTTACAAAATATTTTTGTAATTAATTTATTTAAATTCTGATTATTATTAAAATATAATTAAAAATTAAAATTAATTCAGTTTTGATTTAAAAATTAAAATTAAAATCACATAAAATATTTTAACTATATTCTACTGATAATTGAAATTTAAATTAATTGCTTTTTGGAAATAAATTTTAAAAATATTTTTTTATAATTTTTTAAAAATATTCATTTGTATTTAAAATAAATAATTAATATTAAAATATATCCAATATATTAAATTAGAGTCATATTTTGGACTTCATATGTTATATTTTAATTTTGAACTATCAAACACGAGTTAAATTTTATTATATAGAATATTTATAAAATATCTTAAGCCATTTAAAACTGGATGGAAAATTAAGATTAAGATTAATAGTTTAGGATGACTCATTTAGAGTTAGAACTGGTCTCGACTTTTGGTTGACACTTCATATACAAGGATTTATATTCGGCTTTCAGATCCCAGTAACGAACAACAATCTTTCTAGAAGATAGAAAAGACAAACTCAAAAAAACTATTGAACAAATAAATGTTTAAAATGAAACTTAGCCGCGCATGGCGCAGATTCTATTCTATTAACTGTTTATTAAAAAGTATTTTAAATCTATTTAGAGCAAGTTTAAAATATCTTAAAATAATTTTGAATCTTGATTTAAATATTGTAACTGGATGTTATTTCCAGAATATGAAAGATTTCGGCAATATACTAAATTAATATGTAAGAATTCATCATTCATTATTGGGAAATTAGACCATATAACCACACAAAAAAAAGCATAATTCACGTACTAACCATTTACCCTACCAGACATATACACGCCGTTACATATACATATTAATACTGTAATACTCCTTGCATCAACCGGTGCAACCTGCTAAAAAAAATTAAAAAAATTAATTATTAACCCCCAAAAGTAAATCGTGGTTACCGTCGATGGTTTGCTCCATCTCTTCGAGCCAACTGTTTTGTTCCACATCGTCGCCAGCGTAGGGTCGTCAACCTTCTCTGAGTTTATTCCTTCTGAAATCCTCCACCGCCACCATCGTCCCCAATTCTGAAATTGATTGCGAAAAGACGTCGTTACAGATCCAAGCGGATCGAAGGAGCAATCCGAACCTCTTTCCCTTCACATCGGCGCTTCGTCTCACATCGCTGCTTCGTTGTTACAATACTTTTCTTTTGTCTCTGTGAATTATCTAAAGTTGATCGGAGAAGATGAATATTTTTTGTTATTGTGTTCTATTCTATTATATGTATATAGAATAGAATGTAAAACAATCTGTATTTATATTTTATTGTGCGATATATTCTGTTACTATACTATTTTAGCAAGTTCCATTCCATTTGACGGTTACTAAAAAGATAACTATTTTGTTAAGAAATATAGTTTTAGAAATATAGTTTGTAATTTTCTCAAGTTCTTACTATCATTACTTGTTTTTGAACCTATAAAAATTGTACTATGATCGTTACATAATATTATGTACTTTTTAGATTTTAACATTTGGGTTTAGGGTTTATATTTGGGTTTGAGTTTAGTGATTAGAGTTAAGAGTATAATATTTAAAAGGTGAGGGATATGGTTAGGGTTATCATTAACTTCTTCCATGCAATCATATACATTTCATAATTTCACCAATATGTATTATGTTATTAATCTTCTTCCATTCTATTTGAGTTGATGGTTTGTATATGAGTTTAGGGTTAATATTTGGGTAAGGGTTTAATGATTAGATTTTAGGATTTAGTATTTAGAAGGTGAAGGAGTATGGTTGAAGTCAGCAATAACTTCTTCCATGCAATTATAGATATTTTATAATTTCACAAATATGTACTATGTTATTTATTTTGTCTAATTCTATTTGGATTTTGTGTGTTTGGAGTTATGGTTTATATTTGGGTTTATGGTTTAAATTTGGGTTTAGGCTTTACTGATTAGAGTTTAGGGTTTAGTATAAAGGTCGGATGGAATTCAAATAAGGTTTAGTATCTAAGGTTTAGTATCTAAAGATTGGGTTTGAAATATGCTTATATTTAAGGGTCGTAGATAAAATTATAATTTTATACTATTTCGGTGATATATAATAGAATTCAGTGGATATGTATGTGGTCAATAAAAATATATGTGGATGACTCTTCCTTCTAGTGGCCACGTTATTCTTTTCCACCATTTTACATGGTACCTGCAAAAATAAAAGATAAAACCGGATACTTTATGGTATAAATTTTAGATCACTAAAAGAAAACACATGCTTAACGACGAAAATTAACGAGGGAAAACAATCCTCGTAAATTTGCGTCGAGTTTACGACGAATTTACGTGAAAAACTAAAGTCATCGTTATTTCCTCGTAACATAACGACAAAACTGTTTCGTCGTAAAGTGGATGTAATTTTACAAGTATTTTACGAGGAAAAACTATTTCCTCGTAAATACGACGTAAACTTTGCGTGGTATTTACGAGGGAATAGTTTACGTGTATTTAGCGAGGAAATTTTTGAATCCACCAACTTTATAGGTGTTACACGTTTTTTTTGCCCACCTAATTAATTTTCTTCGTAAATTCATAGCAAAATTACAACTACCAGATTCGAATTTTCCTATAAATATGGATGTTTGAACATCATTTTAAACACACCAACAACAAAAAACGTGAAAGAAAAAAAATGGCTGGCCCCGGGACTATTTACGAGTTGCAGAAGTGGATGTATATGCATAGAGATGCTAACGGGAGAGTGACGAAAGAATACCTTGCGGGTCTGGAGACATTTATGCATCAAGCAGATTCAACACCGCTCGCCCAAGAAAGTGGTAAGATGTTCTGTCCTTGTCGGAAATGCAACAATTCGAAACTGGCAAATCGTGAAAATGTTTGGAAGCATTTAATAAATAGAGGTTTCACGGCAAATTACTATATCTGGTTTCAACATGGAGAAGGTTTTAATTATGATCAGAATGAAGCTAGTAGTAGTAATAGCAATTTTCAGGAAAAAGAACCGGTTGATCATCATTTGCATAATGAACATAGTTACCATCAGGAGGAGATGGTAGATTATGATAGGGTTCATGATATGGTAGCTGATGCATTCGTAGCTCATGATGAAGATGAAGAACCTAATATAGATGCAAAAAAGTTTTACGAAATGTTAAACGCGGCGAATCAACCACTTTACAGTGGTTGTAGAGAAGGTCTCTCTAAATTGTCGTTAGCTGCTAGAATGATGAATATTAAAACTGATCACAATCTACCTGAAAGTTGCATGAACGAATGGGCGGACTTGTTTAAAGAGTATTTGCCGGAAGACAATGTGTCTGCTGATTCTTATTATGAGATTCAGAAACTGGTTTATAGTCTTGGGTTGCCTTCGGAGATGATAGATGTTTGCATCGACAACTGCATGATCTATTGGGGAGATGATGAGAAGCTAGAAGAATGTCGATTCTGCAAGAAGCCACGATTCAAGCCGCAAGGACGGGGACGTAATAGGGTACCGTACCAAAGGATGTGGTACCTACCAATTACAGACGGATTGAAAAGATTGTATCAATCAGAGCAGACTGCTGGAAAGATGAGATGGCATGCCGAGCATACTCAGACGGATGGTGAGATGACTCATCCATCAGATGCAAGAGCCTGGAAACATTTCAACAAAGTACATCCAGATTTCGCTAGCAATATCCGGAATGTGTATCTCGGATTATGCACAGATGGATTTAGTCCGTTCGGAATGTCAGAGAGACAATATTCATTGTGGCCAGTCTTTCTTACTCCATACAACCTGCCACCGGAGATGTGCATGCAACGGGAGTTACTATTCTTGACCATATTAATACCTGGTCCGAACCATCCAAAAAGGTCCCTGGATGTTTTCCTACAACCACTGATAAAAGAGTTGAAGGATTTGTGGTCAACAGGGGTGAGGACGTATGACTGTTCAACGAAGACGAATTTTATGATGCGAGCGATGCTTTTGTGGACCATAAGTGATTTCCCTGCCTATGGGATGTTGTCTGGATGGACTACACATGGGAGATTAGCTTGTCCATATTGTAATGGAACGACAGATGCGTTTCAACTGAAGAATGGTAGGAAGACAAGTTGGTTTGATTGTCACCGTCGATTTCTTTCCATTGGCCATCCTTACCGAAGAAACAAGAATTTGTTTAGGCACAAAAGGGTTGTGAGAGACACTCCTCCTCCATGTCTAACTGGAGAACAAATTGAAGCGCAAATCGACTACTACGGAGCTAACGAAACAGTTCGTTGGGGTGGTAATTGGCATGTCCCTCGTAATATGCCAGATTCTTACGGTGTTCATCACAACTGGCACAAGAAGAGTATATTTTGGGAGTTGCCATATTGGAAGGATCTTCTTCTGCACCACAACTTCGATCTTCTTCATTAACATTCTCTTTATTTTTGCAGGTTGATTATGACGACGACGATGCAGATTATCCTAAGTGGTTACACGAAGTAATTCAATCTCTACTTGTAAAGGTCACCACATCACAGATGTATTTCACACGAGGCTATACTTTTCATACATATGACTATGGTAGACAGCGGGCGACCAGTAACTATGGAATATGTGTGAAAGGGGAAACAGATTTCTACGGGATCTTGACGGAGATTATTGAAGTCAAATTTCCAGGGATACTGAAGCTGAAATGCGTCCTCTTCAAATGTGAATGGTTCGACCCCGTCGTCAACAGAGGTGTTCGGTCTAACAAATTCTGTGTAGTTGATGTCAACGGTGGACGAAGGTACAACAAATTCGAGCCTTTCATCTTAGCTTCACAAGCAGACCAAGTTAGCTTCCTTCCATACTCTCGGATGAGAGATTCAGGTATAAATTGGTTAGCAGTGATCAAAGTTACACCTCGAGGACGAATCATCAGTGGAGAAGAACCACCATTGCAAGAAGAACAGAAAAATGAAGTTGAGGAACCTGAACAAGAAATTGATGACATCCTTCTCATTGATCCGCATAATCACGAGTACGAAGATCTTACCGATGATGCCACAGACGAAGCTGTTGAAGACGAGTTTAATGAAAATGATGATGTTTCTAGTGATGACGAGAATGTCGATGTATCCGATTGATGTATTTGTTTTATGAATAAGATGAGGGAGTTTGTTTTATGAATAAGATAATGTGGGGTTTGTTTTATGAATAAGGTAATGCCGGGAGTTTGTTTTATGAATAAGCAAATGTGGGAATTGTGGTTTGGAATGGAAATAAAGATGGGGTTTGGAGTATATGAAGTAGAAAATAAGGAATATGGGGTTTGGGGTTTCGGATTCAAGGGATTTAAACATAACACTCGTTAATTCCACGTAACAAAAAATCGTCGTAAAGGACTCGTAGGTCAACGAGGAAATAACGACGAAATATAAAAATAAAGAACGCGGGACTCGTTAATTCCACGTAGGACAAAATCGTCGTAAATACCACGTAGGATGAATTCGTCGTAAAAACCACGTAGGATGAAATCGTCGTAAATACAACGTAAGACAACGAGGAAATAACGACGAAACCTAAAAATAAAGATGGGGTTTGGAATATACGAAGTAGAAAATAAGGAATATGGGGTTTGGGGTTTGGGGTTTGGGGTTTGGGGTTTGGGGTTTCGGGTTTCGGGTTTGGGGTTTGGGTTTCGGGTTTTTGGTTTCGGGTTTCGGGTTTAGGGGTTTGGGGTTGGGGTTTGGGGTTCGGGGTTTAGGGGTTCGGAGTTTGGGGTTTCGGGTTTAGGGGTTCGGAGTTTGGGGTTTCGGGTTTTGGATTTCGGGTTTCGGGTTTTGGATTTCGGGTTTCGGGTTTCGGGTTTGGGTTTCGAGTTTGGGGTTTCGGATTTAGGGGTTCGGGGTTTGGGGTTTAGGGTTTTGGATTTCGGGTTTCGGGTTTCGGGTTTCGGGTTTCGGGTTTCGGGTTCTAGGGATTTAACCATAACACTCGTTAAAAATAACGACGAAACTTAAAATTAAATATGGGGTTTGGAATATTTGAAGTAGAAAATTAAAGATGGGGGTTTGGGTTTCGGGTTTCGGGTTTGGGCTTTCGGGTTTCGGGTTTGGGGGTTGGGGTTTGGGGTTTCGGGTATGAGGTTTCGGGTTTCGGGTTTCGGGTTTGGGCTTTCGGGTTTCGGGTTTGGGGGTTGGGGTTTAGGAATAACGATGAAACTTAAAATTAAATATGGGGTTTGGAATATATGAAGTAGAAAATTAAAGATGGGGGTTTGGGTTTCGGGTTTCGGGTTTGGGCTTTCGGGTTTCGGGTTTGGGGGTTGGGGTTTGGGGTTTCGGGTATGGGGTTTCGGGTTTCGGGTTTCGGTTTTCGGATTCTAGGGATTTAAACATAACACTCGTTAATTCCATGTAGGATGAAATCGTCGTAAATACCACGTAAGCATAAATCGTCATAAAGACCACGTAACCAGAAATCGTCGTAAAGACCACGTATGCAGAAATCGTCGTAAAGACCACATAAAAAGATTTAAACATAAAACACGTTAATTCCACGTAAGCATAAATCGTCGTAAATACCTCGTAGTGTAAAAACTAGAAAAAAGGGAAAAGGATCAAAATACCAGAATAACATGTGGCAAGACTTCCAGCAATTATAATACGTAAGTCTCGCCCACATGAATTCTAATATCTTATCATTTTCCTATTTTTTTCAAATATTTATAATTTGAATATAATTTTGCTGAGGAATATGATTTCAGATAGGTGTGTGATTTGGGAGTTTATGTGTGGTTTGAGAATGAGAGTTGTGAGTATATTTATAGGAAAGCAAGTTTCGTTAATTCCACGTAGGCAAAATCGTCGTTAATACCTCGTAAACAAAACACGGGCCTTTGTGATTCCTCGCAATTTCCTCGTAAAAAAGAACACGGGCCTTTGTAACTGCTCGCTATTTCGTCGTAAACTTACGACGATTTTGCGACGATATGTAATCTTATATATACACCTGAGCGCTCACTCTTTCTTTCCTCTCTACTTCCTCTCTACTTCCTCTCCATTTCGTAGCAATGGTAAGCCTCTCTGATTCCTATCTAATTTGGTTAGTTTATGATAGATTAGGTGGTTAGTATAGGGAATTTAGATAGGTTTGCGGATTTTATGTTATTTAGTGTTGATTAGGTGGATAATGTTGTGAAATATATTGTTGATGTTAATTTTAAAAATTTCATTTTTTTCCCAGGTTCGAAAAGGAAGACTTACTGCCCATTACAGAGAGATCTTCGGTGAGCCGGGTAGTCGTTTAGACCCGACCTCTTCTTCCGCTCCCAGTTCTTCGGGCCAGGAGACTGTCCCCGAGACTCAGTACACTCAGAGACTCTCTGGGTCTACTTCTTCTAGTGCACCATCGGCTCCTCATGTGCCTCCTCCGATGCCTCCTCCTGTGCCTCCTCCGATGGCACCTCTGATGGCCGCCGATATTCATCATGATCTGATGGTGCCTCCGAGTGCTCCTTACTCGCAGTACACTGTAGAGGACATTCTCAGTCTGCCAGGCAGAGAAGGTTTACCAGTCATCGACCCAAACCGACCGGACGGAACGTTGTGGTATGTTGCATTAATTTTTTTTTAATTCGTTTAAATTTCTTTTATAACATTAAAAAATAATTTATATTTTAAATTTGTATTTTCCAGGTGGGGGGTTGACGGATGTCTTGCATCGGACGTAACCGACACGATCAAGGGTTACTTCTCCATGGCACATCCAAACTGGAGTAAGACGCCTCACTACGTCAGAAAGACGTGGTTCAAAATTTACGCTGTAAGTTTCTATTAATTAATTGTATATATTTTAATTTTTTCATGATTTATATATATACTTTCTAAAAAACTAATTGTTAATTTATTTTTTCCAACAACAAAAATATAATTGGGCCTTGGGGATCACTGAGAGGGTGAGGAAGAAGTTTAACGCGAAAGCGAAAGTTCGCTTGTTGGACACGGTCTCCAACTGGAAGGGTGACTAGATCGTGAAGGGGTATGAGCGTGGCAAACCCGCTGAGCTCACCACGGATGTGTGGGATGGCCTCATCCGTTATTGGCACCTTCCTGATTCCATTAAAATCGCCCAGGCTTGCTCTAACTCCTGTAACACGGTCGATGAGCACGGGAACAGGCCGATGCTTCACACTACGGGCCAAAAACCCCACGCCGGTGTCCGTTTGGAAATGGTAATTAAATATTTTATTAAATAATTTTTTTAATACATATTAATTTATTCTAACTTTCTTAA